>NC_089490.1:2730019-2825019 GCF_036850765.1 Saccopteryx bilineata | reverse complement strand
GAAAGGAGAGGGGGAGGGGTGGAGAAGCAGATGGGCGCTTCTCCTGTGTGCCCTGGGTGGGAATTGAACCCGGGACTTTCACATACTGGGCCGATGCTCTACTGCTGAGCCAACCAGCCAGGGCCTGGTTTGCATATTCTTAATGGTTAGTGATGTTGAACATCTTTTCATGTGCTTATAAATATTTGTTTTGAGAAATGTCTATTCAAGTCCTTTGCTCAATTTTAAATTGGATTGTTTTAAAATTGTTGAGCTGTAGGGTTTCTCTACATATCCTGGGTATTATCACCCCTTTATCGGCTCTAAGCAAATATTCTGTCTTTTTCTGTGGATTTCCTTTCTCATTATATCAGTAGAGTCGTTTAATACATGATAGTTTTTATTTTTGATGACATCTAATTTATCTGCTTTTTTTTTAAAAAAATTTTATTACGTGTGCTTTTGGCGTCCATTAGCAGACGGAGTGTCGTCAAGCTTCTAGTTTCTAGTTTAGCGCCTCGGGTTTCGCTCTTTGCCTCACCTTCTGCTACCAAGCTGTGGCCCCTGGGAGAAATGGCCGCTTCTTCCTTCCCTCAGAGACGGGGGTAGTGTGACTTAGCCCAAAGGAAGGGAAAGAGAGGAAACCGCGTGCCTCTCCTACATTCAGTACACTGAGAGCTCAGCTGTCGGTTGTCCCTCCGTCCTTCACTCCCCGTATTCCTTCTGGAAATCACATGAGGAAGAAGGAAGGAAGACAGTGTGATAGTTTTAGGTGGATTGGGACGCATGCCTGCGGGGGGCTGCTGTCTCCCGCTGAGTGGACCCCTAACATCTGTCCCCACGCCCCTTGCTGCTCCAGGCGCTGCTCCTGGACATTCAGGATGCGGTGGCCAAGGCGGGGCAGGTGGTGCGCGAGGCGGTTGGAGGGCTGCCCACGGTGCGCAGCTTCGGGGCCGAGGAGCACGAGGCCTGTCGCTACGAGGAGGCCCTCGAACGGTGCCGGCGGCTGTGGTGGCAGCGAGACGCGGAGCGGGCGCTCTACCTGCTCTTACGGAGGGTGAGACGGCTGAGGGGCGGGGGGCGGAGGGTCCTGGGGTCCCGGGGGTCCTGGGGGCCCCCACTGCTCAGGGTGGTGGGGGCAGGGAGGGGAAGGAGTGGGCGGGGGGGCCTGGGAGGGGAGGTTCCTGGGGTTTCGGGGGTCCCGGGGGGGCCCCCACTGCTCAGGGTAGTGGGGGCAGGGAGGGGAAGGAGTGGGCGGGGGGCCTGGGAGGGGGAGGGTCCTGGGGTCCCGGGGGTCCTGGGAGCCCCCACTGCTCAGGGTGGTGGGGGCAGGGAGGGGAAGGAGTGGGCGGGGTCCTTCTCAGCCCCGCCCCTCCTCTGGCCTCCAGGCGCTGCACCTGGGGATGCAGGTGCTGATGCTGAACTGCGGGCTGCAGCAGATCCTGGCGGGGGACCTGACGCGGGGCGGGCTGCTGTCCTTCCTGCTCTTCCAGGAGGACGTGGGCCACCACGTGCAGGTAAGCGGGCCCTGCAGGCGCGCGCTATCTCTCTCACTCCTCCGTTTTCCTCTCTGGCCTCTGGGCCTGGCCTTTGCTGGTTCCCCGTAAAAATACAGAACTAAACCAAATCTCAGCTCATTATATTATGAAGGATTTAAAACATGCAAAAAGGTTAAAAAAAAGACACGCTCTAATCAACCCACCTGTACCTATCGCTCGCTTTAACAAGATCAATTCATTCATGGCCCGTCCCGTTTCATTGGTACCCTCGCCCTCTTCCCCCTCCTCATATTTACCTGAAGAAAGTCCAAGACATGGGTGTCATCTGCACATATTTCAGTTGTATTTCTTTTTTTTTTATTTTTCTGAAGCTGGAAACGGGGAGGCAGTCAGACAGACTCCCGCATGCGCCCGACCGGGATCCACCCGGCATGCCCACCAGGGGGCGATGCTCTGCCCATCTGGGGCGTAGCTCTGCCGCGACCAGAGCCACTCCAGAGCCTGGGGCAGAGGCCAAGGAGCCATCCCCAGCGCCCGGGCCATCTTTGCTCCAATGGAGCCTCGGCTGCGGGAGGGGAAGAGAGAGACAGAGAGGAAGGAGAGGGGGAGGGGTGGAGAAGCAGATGGGCGCTTCTCCTGTGTGCCCTGGCCGGGAATCGAACCCGGGACTCCTGCACGCCAGGCCGACGCTCTACCACTGCGCCAACCAGCCAGGGCCTTCAGTTGTATTTCTAAAACAGAAATGAAAAAATGTAACCACACAGCCACGATCACGCCTGAAGAATTAGTAATAATTTCTAAAACTTATCCAATATGGCCAGTGGCTGAATTTCCCCTTGTCTCGTGCATGTAACGTGTGCATGTGTTACAGTTCCCTCTCTGGTGCGTCTGTGGTGGCCTCAGCCTCGGGCGCTCAGTGCCGCTGTCCGTGACCTTCTGGGGTGGCGGAAATGGGGACACTCTACCTCCACTGGCCAGCGGGACAGCCTTCCCCTCACCTACCGCCTGGTCACCGTGCAGTCAGCTCCCCCCTGTACTTACCAGGTTTCAAAAATAGTTACTTCATCTTGGACTTTATTTTATAAAGTTCCTACACAATTTTATTTTGATAGAGAGAGAGAGACAGAGAGAGAGAGATGGAGGGACAGACAAGGACAAACAGGAAGGGAGAGAGACAAGAAGCATCAACTCGTAGTTGCAGCCCCTTAGTTGTTCACTGACTGCTTCTCACATGTGCCTTGACCCCGGGACGGCAGCCGAGCCAGTGACCCCTTGCTCAAGCCAGTGGCCTTGGGCTCAAGCCAGGAACCATGGGGTCATGTCTGTGATCCCATGCCCAAGCTGGTGACCCTATGCCTAAGCTGGTGAACCCGCGCTCAAGCTGACGACCTTGGAGTTTCGAACCTGGGTCCTCCGCATGCCAGGCCGACGCTCTATGCACTGCGCCATGGCCTGGTCAGGCTTCTAGACATTTGTTAAACATCTTTTGTGTGGGGAGAGCGTTGAGAGGCACCTGGTGGCTACCAAGATGCGGTGGACGCACGCCTACCTCTAAGGACTGCCTTGTCTAATCAGGCCGGCTGGTCCAGGGCACAGTCACACGGAGCAGCAACTGAGGAGGTGGGGGGTAGAGGCACGCCGTGTGGAAGGGTATACACGTCTCCATCTTGTACAAAGCATTTCCAGTGGGGGTGGGGGTAGAGGCAGGCCACGTGGGAGGGTGTGCACGTCTCCATCTTGTACAAAGCATTTCCAGTGGGGGTGGGGGTAGAGGCACGCCGTGTGGAAGGGTGTGCACGTCTCCATCTTGTACAAAGCATTTCCAGTGGGGGTGGGGGTAGAGGCAGGCCACGTGGGAGGGTGTGCACGTCTCCATCTTGTACAAAGCATTTCCAGTGGGGGTAGGTGGGTGGGTACTGGTGCTGCTTTTACTTCCCCTCCAAACTGCTCTTTCAAAGGTGGAGCACCTCTCCTGGACGAGGCAGAGGTGTGTGAGCAGCCGGGAGCCTAGCCTCGGGTGCAGCTGTGTTTCCTTCGCTGACCCTCTGCCCCCCGTTTTCCAGACCCTGGTGTACATGTGCGGGGACATGCTGAGCAACGTGGGGGCCGCCGAGAAGGTCTTCTGCTACCTGGACCGACAGCCCAGACTGCCTCCCCCGGGGACGCGGGAGCCGCCCGCCCTGCGGGGGCTGGTGGAGTTCCAGGACGTCTGGTTCGCCTACCCCAGCCGCCCCGACCAGCCTGTGCTCAAGGTGCCTGAGGGAGGCCGGGAGGGAACGGACCCCTCGCTCCCCACTGCTTACTGTGGCCGGGCGTCAGGCCCTGCGGATCAGCCGCCTCTGAGACCCCGGTCTCCACCTGTGACAGAGAGACGGGGCAGGTTCCGGAGGAAGGAGAGGCAGGCTCATTGCTCCTCTCCCCTGTCGTTACTCTCTCCTGGCTCCTCCAGGGGCTGACGTTCACCCTGCGTCCGGGTCAGATGACGGCGCTGGTGGGGCCCAACGGGTCCGGGAAGAGCACGGTGGCCGCCCTGCTGCAGAACCTGTACCAGCCCACCCGGGGCGCGCTGCTGCTGGATGGGGCGCCCGTCCCCGAGTACGAACACCGCTACCTGCACCGGCAGGTGAGCGGGCGCAGGAAGGGTAGGAGCTGGCAGGAAGAAGTGCAGAGAGCTGGGCGGCCCTTGGGCAGACACCCAAGGAGCCCATTCTGGGGGAGGCAGGTGAGGAGGCGAGGAGGACCCCCGCCGCTGTGGCGCTTACACAGCGCCCTCTGCTCCCACGCCCTCCGCGCAGGTGGCTCTGGTTGGCCAGGAGCCTGTGCTGTTCTCGGGCTCCGTGAGGGACAACATCACTTACGGGCTGACGGGCTGCAGTGACGAGGAGGTGATGGCGGCCGCCCGGGCTGCCCAGGCGGATGAGTTCATTAAAGAGATGGAGCACGGCCTAGACACAGGTACCTTCCGTCAGAGCGGGCACCGGATCTGGCTCTTGGGGGAGGCTGTGTCCCTGTGACTCCATGCTGTTCCCTGCCCCCTCCCTCGGCTCCGCCCCGCCCCCTCCCTCGGCCCCGCCACGCCCCCCCAGCCCCAGGAGTTCCACAGGGCAGCCTAGCAGGTGCCACCCGGGCCTGCCCACCTGTGCCCGTGGAAATACCAGTTGGGCCCTTGTTCCTGCCTGTGGGGAGGATGTGTCCTGTCACTTGTGCCTGAGGAGGGGTGTTTGTCCGCGTCCTCAGATGTAGGAGAGAAGGGGAACCTGTTGGCTGTGGGACAGAAACAACGTCTGGCCATTGCCCGGGCCCTTGTGCGGGACCCACGTGTCCTCATCCTGGATGAAGCCACCAGTGCCCTGGACGTCCACAGTGAGAGGGCTGTGAGTACTGGGGGAGTGGGGTGGGACCTGGGTGTCCACAGTGAGAGGGCTGTGAGTACTGGGGGAGTGGGGTGGGACCTGGGTGTCCACAGTGAGAGGGCTGTGAGTGCTGGGGAGGGGTGGGACCTGGGTGTCCACAGTGAGAGGGCTGTGAGTACTGGGGGAGTGGGGTGGGACCTGGGTGTCCACAGTGAGAGGGCTGTGAGTGCTGGGGAGGGGTGGGACCTGGGTGTCCACAGTGAGAGGGCTGTGAGTACTGGGGGAGTGGGGTGGGACCTGGGTGTCCACAGTGAGAGGGCTGTGAGTACTGAGGGGGGGTGGGACCTGGATGTCCACAGTGAGAGGGCTGTGAGTACTGAGGGGGGGTGGGACCTGGGTGTCCACAGTGAGAGGGCTGTGAGTGCTGGGGGGGGGTGGGACCTGGGTGTCCACAGTGAGAGGGCTGTGAGTGCTGGGGAGGGGTGGGACCTGGGTGTCCACAGTGAGAGGGCTGTGAGTACTGAGGGGGGGTGGGACCTGGATGTCCACAGTGAGAGGGCTGTGAGTACTGAGGGGGGGTGGGACCTGGGTGTCCACAGTGAGAGGGCTGTGAGTGCTGGGGAGGGGTGGGACCTGGGTGTCCACAGTGAGAGGGCTGTGAGTACTGAGGGGGGGTGGGACCTGGGTGTCCACAGTGAGAGGGCTGTGAGTACTGAGGGGGGGTGGGACCTGGGTGTCCACAGTGAGAGGGCTGTGAGTACTGGGGGAGTGGGGTGGGACCTGGATGTCCACAGTGAGAGGGCTGTGAGTGCTGGGGAGGGGTGGGACCTGGGTGTCCACAGTGAGAGGGCTGTGAGTACTGAGGGGGGGTGGGACCTGGATGTCCACAGTGAGAGGGCTGTGAGTGCTGGGGGGGGGTGGGACCTGGATGTCCACAGTGAGAGGGCTGTGAGTACTGAGGGGGGGTGGGACCTGGGTGTCCACAGTGAGAGGGCTGTGAGTGCTGGGGGGGGCGGTGGGACCTGGGTGTCCACAGTGAGAGGGCTGTGAGTGCTGGGGGGGGGCGGTGGGACCTGGGTGTCCACAGTGAGAGGGCTGTGAGTACTGGGGGGGGGGCTGGGACCTGGGTGTCCACAGTGAGAGGGCTGTGAGTACTGGGGGAGTGGGGTGGGACCTGGGTGTCCACAGTGAGAGGGCTGTGAGTACTGGGGGGGGGGGGGGCTGGGACCTGGGTGTCCACAGTGAGAGGGCTGTGAGTACTGGGGGAGTGGGGTGGGACCTGGGTGTCCACAGTGAGAGGGCTGTGAGTACTGGGGGAGTGGGGTGGGACCTGGGTGTCCACAGTGAGAGGGCTGTGAGTGCTGGGGGGGGTGGGACCTGGATGTCCACAGTGAGAGGGCTGTGAGTACTGGGGGGGGGCAGCGGGACCTGGGTGTCCACAGTGAGAGGGCTGTGAGTGCTGGGCGGTGGGTGGGACCTGGACGTCCACAGTGAGAGGGCTGTGAGTGCTGGGGGGGTGGGACCTGGATGTCCACAGTGAGAGGGCTGTGAGTGCTGGGGGTGGTGGGACCTGGACGTCCACAGTGAGAGGGCTGTGAGTGCTGGGGTGGGGCCAGTGGGACCTGAATGTCCACAGTGAGAGGGCTGTGAGTACTGGGGGTGGGGTGGGACCTGGACGTCCACAGTGAGAGGGCTGTGAGTACTGGGGGGGGGCAGCGGGACCCGGTGGGCCACGTCTGAAGGGTCCTCTGTGCAGGATCGGGCAGTGGGACGGGTGACCCACCGATGAAGCAGTGTGTGTGCACTCTGGGTGGCGGGGTACCCTCAGCCAGAAGACACTGGGCAGCGGGGGTGTGGTGTCCATGTCCCTCTCTTCCTGAGACGTCGTGACCCTCCCCGCAGCTGCAGGACTGGCGAGCCCGCGGGGACTGCACGGTGCTGGTGATCGCTCACAGGCTGCAGACGGTCCGGAGCGCCGACCAGGTCCTGGTGCTCAGCCAGGGGCAGCTGCTGGAGCACGACCAGCTCATGGAGGGCCAGGACCTCTATGCCCGCCTGGCGCAGCAGCAGCTGGAGGACTGAGGCCCCGGGGACACCGGCCCTTCCCGTGGCAGCTTCCTGCCTCCCTGGGCGGTGCCTCCGCGCAGCTGGTTGCTCTGTGATGGAGATTTGGACCACGTGTGCCTTCGTCCATGGGGAGAGAGGGAGAGTGGGTTGCGGTCTGTGTCCAAGGACCTCATTTCCTTGATGGACAGAGCTGGGCCTGGTGTCGAGTAGTGTACTATGCATGACAAATGCATTTCCAAATACTTTTGCTTGTTATATAAATAACACACATTCGTATAGAGAAGTAAATCTACCCTCGGTTTCACTTCCCAGAGATAAACATGGCTGCTGTTTTGCTAGTAGTCCTTTATCTGTCCTTTGAGGTGTGTGTTAGTCAATGTGACTTAGATATTCATGGGGCTGGCTCTCTGTATTCTTCTCATCCCCACCAGTGTCTGATACTTGGGAGCTTGGGTATGGAGGGGAAGACCACACCACACTTCCAGAATTAAGAGTATTAATAAAAATTGATAATAGCTGACATTTGTAGTTTAATATAAGAATGATGGGAAACATTTTTCATGTACTATCATTTTGAGTTCTTATTCTCAGTCCTAAGAGGTTGGTCATTGTTATTCCCATTTTATAGATGAGGAAACTGAGTCTCAAAGAGATTAAGTAACTTTCCCAAGCTTACACAGTGGTGGACTCCAGATCTGGCCCCAGAGGCCACACAAGGCCATATGTCGTAATAAGCTCGTAGTAGACGATAATAAGTGTCTGGTGGATAAATGAATAAATCTCTTTCCTCCACTGTCCTCATTTTCAATCCTCCCTACGTGGGCCAACCAATGAAAATGCAAAGCTGTACACATTTCTGGTTGCTGGGAGGGACTTACCTTGGAAGGTACCTATTCTAGGAAACAGGAGCTTTCACATTCCCAGAAGTAGCTGGGTCTTTCCAGCGTTGGGAGTTTGTCCTGCCCGCTGGGTAACTGTAGGGGCGGGGGCGGGGACGGGGACGGGGACGGGGCGGGGGCGGGGCGGGGGCGGGGCGGGGACGGGGAGCTCCTGCATTAATAGAAAAGCCTCTGTGTCCTCCTGCTCCCCACCCCCGGCAGCCCCACCCCCGGCAGCCCCACCCCCTGGCAGCCCCACACCACTCTCTCAGTGTCACAGGACTGCAGTATGTCTTTGGGGAGACGAGGGCTGGCCTGATTCCTTCCCTTCCACACCACATAGCCTTCCTGGTTTTATAAAATGGGCATAATCGTTCCTAATCTCCCAGCCTCAGGGAAACGGCAGCTCTCTGAGCAGACGATCTCTTCAAATTCCTCGGTATCCTCAGTACAACTGCCCCCACAGACTCACGACACTGTACCCCTGGCAGGCGTCATAGAAACAACGCGGAGAGCAGTCGCATCTGACTTCACAGAAGAGGAAGGTGGCCCGAAACGCCGCGGTTAATCAGCAGCGGGTCTGGGAGGAAGCGTCAGGCACCCTGGGAGCAGTTTAGGAAGGTGTAGAGGAACTCAGGGTCTTAAGATGTCGCCCAGATCAGTTATCTCAGGAGAAGCTCGTAGGTACACCTTATGTCAGGGACACAGAAAAAGTTCCCGACAGTCAGGGTCATTAGCATTGACAGACACACCCTATGTGTCTGTCTGGCAACCGCAGGCATTTGTACTCCTGTCTGTCCAGAGTGGTATAGTTCTTTCCATCCAGCCCTCCTACCTCCCAACACCGTCTAGTGTCCCCTTCTTGTCACTGACGTTCAGTGCCTTTCCTGCTCAGCCATGTTTTATTCTTTACAAGGGAAGATGGGAACAGGAAGGGGGAACCTTAGGAAACTCAGTTTTCTTTGGAGCCCAGAGCAGCCCCCACCTCATCAGCCTTGCTCAGCAGTGTGTTTAACGTCCTCTGTGCCCCAGCTGCGTGCGGTGGCCCCGCCTGGCAGTCGTGAGTCAAGAGGAGGAAGGGCGGTGGTGTCAGAATTTGGGGGGCAAGGACCAGGGAATAAGGAAAACCAAAAATTTCTGGTTTGGGAGGGTCAGTGAGTGGAAGGAGCACCCGTTGATTGGAGTCTGGTGCCATCTAGTGGTTCTAGGAAATCCTGGGTTTTCAGCGGAGAGTTTTGTGGACTCCTGAGTTGTAATAATACAATAACAATAATAATCATTTATTGAGTTCTTCCTGTGTGCTACTGCTGTGCTAAGTGCCTGACATATATCTTCTGAGTTTATCTTCAAGATAATCCTATGAGGCAGGTGGCACTATCTCTCATTCTAGAAATGAGAAAATGGAGATTTAGAAACATTTACTGACTTGCCTGGGTCACAGAACCATGAAAAGGTGACACTCTGCCCAACTTTACAGCAGAACGCCTCAAAAGAGTTGACTATACTTTCTGTACCCACTTACTCCCCCAATGTTTTATTTAAAGATACAATTTATTGGAATAGGCATTATGTTAATGTGGTTTACAATTCAAAAGGCGCAACAAGGTAGAGAGAGGAACGCCTCTCTCTCATTCTTCCTCACAGTCTGCTGATACCCCGTAATAAGCAGTCCACGCTTGGAAGCAGCCCCCACAGAAGTAGAATATCTATATAGAATAATTTCCTAGGCCCTGGCTGGTTAGCTCAGCGGTAGAGTGTTGTCCTGACTTGAGGAAGTCCCAGGTTCGATTCCCGGCCAGGGCACACAGGAGAAGTGCCCATCTGCTTCTCCATCTCTCCCCCTCTCCTTCCTCTCTGTCTCTCTCTTCCCCTCCTGCAGCAAGGCTCCATTGGAGCAAAGTTGACCCGGATACTGAGAATGGCTCCATAGCCTCCACCTCAGGTCCTAGAATGGCTTTGGTTGCAACGGAGTGAGGGCCCAGATGGGCAGAGCATCGCCCCCTGCTGGGCATGCCAGGTGGATTTCAGTCAGGCACATGCCGAGTCTGTCTCTCTGCCTTCCCACTTCTCACTTCAGAAAATTACACACACAGAAAAGTATAATTTCCATAGAAGAAATAGAGAAAATTGTAAAAATGTTCTCCCCAGAAAAGCTCATGGCCTAGTTATTTAGGGAAATGTAAGACAGTCTATAAAGAGAAAAAAAAAAGGATGATTTTAATTTTAATTAAATGGCTCAATTGTATAAACAGCATTCTTTTAATGAAACAAGTATAATACTGATGTTAAACGATGACAATAGACAAAAAGATGAGAGATGAATTTATTTATTGATATTGATGCAAAAGTGCTAAAAAGAATAATGTAAGCAGAGTCCAGCGCAGATTTAAAGAAACCTCACCAGGACAGAGTTTGGTTTGTTCAAAAAAACCTTTCTGAGGTTCATAATGCAGTGTGTCTGTAAAGTCATGGTGCACTTTTGACCGGTCACAGGAAAGCAACAAAAGACGACAGAAATGTGAAATCTGCACCAAATAAAAGGAAAACCCTCCCAGTTTCTGTAGGATGATGTGGCAGCATGTGCACATGCGCAGATGATGATGTAACACCGTGTATACAGCTGAGCAGCCCAGGCCATGCCAGTCGAGATGTGGACGGTACAGAGGAAAGTTCAGTGTGTTCTGTGGCTCGCTAAATTCGAATCCATGACCAACGTGCAACGCGAATATTGGCGCGTTTATAACGAAGCACCACCACATAGGAATAACATTACTCAGTGGGATAAGCAGTTGAAGGAAACCGGTAGTTTGGTGGAGAAACCCCGTTCTGGTAGTCTATCAGTCAGTGACGAGTCTGTAGAGGCTGTACGGGATAGCTACCTAAGGAGCCCTAAAAAATCTGTGCGTGAGCCCACATCGAACTGCACTGAATAGATATGAAACTGGGAGAGTTTTCCTTTTATTTGGTGCAGATTTCACATTTCTATCGTCTTTTGTTGCTTTCCTGTGACTGGTCAAAAGTGCACCATGACTTTACAGACACACTGTATTATAACTACAGTAGGTGTTTCCTGGGAACAGTGAGTTCAAATGAAGGAATTAGTGGGACAAAAGGCCATAAACATTCACTTTCCTGGATCTGGGGATAGACAAGACCCGATCATAGGAGAAAGGGGTCACATGACACACACAAATCAGTATGTGCGTGGATCCACCCACCCAGACATTGTATCAAAAGAGTGACCGCAGATGAGCGGCCAGAACCTTAGGTCAATGGTGGGATTCAGCCGGTTCGCACCGGTTTGGTAGAACTGATACCAAATTTTTGTTGAGTTCTGTGAACTGGTTGTTAAAGGGGCACTTTTCATCAGAGCTTTCTCTAAGGTGGGTGCCTGGGCAGCCACCCAATGTGGAAATCACAAATTGACATTCCTGACTCTTTTTTTAATGTTCATTTGTGCAACACCATATTCTAAGCACCTGTAGTTGTGTTCATATCATCCACAGGTGAAAAACATTGCAAGTGAGGACGCCAATCAAGAAGCAATATAGAAATACTTTAATGACAGTTTATTGTGTTTTTTTTTTTTTTTTGGTCAGGTATTATTTAATATTTTAAAACTCATAACATAATCTAGTTTGGTGCACCTCTTTTATTGTTCTTATTTAAGTATTCAATGCATGAAATAATAAATTACCTTTCGATATATCTTTTTTTATACTTAAAACGGTCATTAGGGCAGAGAACTGGTTGTTAAATTATTTGAATCCCACCACTGCTTTAGCTCCTCAGTTCCCAAATGGATTCTCTGCGTGAGATCATGAGTTTGCTTCAGACACTGCAAATTCCACCTCCTTCTGTTATTTATTTATTTATTTATATTTTTCTGAAGTGAGAAGTGGTGAGTCAGACAGACAGCCTCATGTGCCCAACCAGGATCCACCCGGCATGCCCACCAGGGGGCGATGCTCTGCCCATCTGGGATGTTGCTCTGTTGCAACCAGAGCCATTCTAGCACCTGCGGTGGAGACCTCAGTGTCCCAGCCAACCTTCCCTCCCCCTCAGTTGACTCTCCCTCTGCTTTGCGACCACAGTCACCACTGAGAAATTTTTTAGGTAAGTGTTTTCAGCTGGCAAGATTCTAACCTAGTACAGTCCCTTCCATTAAACTGGTGTTCAGAACATAGCAGTCTCTAAAAACAGGTTTTAATTTCTTGCCTTCTATCTCAGACTACGTTCCTAACTTCTCTAAAGCAGCTCAGGTTTCCTGTGACAGGAGGGTGTAGAAAGAAGAACGTGAATTTAAATAACCAGTTTATTTCAAATTTAAAGTCACCGAAATAGCAGGTGGAGGAGTGTCTGTGTCCTGCAATGGGGAGAATTATTTGTTAGGACTCTCACGAAACAACGTCATGTGTCACAGCCGACTTCTCTCACCCCCTAGAGAATGGGGAGAGAAAGAGGAAGAAAGGGCAATATGCAAAATAGGAGCCCGTGTGAAGAACACAGAAACCCTGTGTTTATGTTAAGCCTAATCCGGAGGGACCCGAAACATTGAAGACACGAACAAGGTCCATCGGTTACACACCAGAGCTTTATTGTCTAGCTTGGCCAAGCGGCTGCAACTCCAAACAGAAATCTGAGGGAGAGCGCGCCGGCCCTTTGTTCTACTTAGTTTTTATAGTTTTGTAAGTGGGAAGTACAGAAGCAAAAATTGTAATTAGGAGCTCTTTACCACTATTGGTTATAGTCATATGTCCTTTAACATGATAGGACCACGTTCAATTTGTAAGCCATACATCCTTTTGGGGAAAACAAAATTTACAAGTCAACACAATGGCAGAAAGATATCTTTTACATATTAAAAGGCATTCCTATATTATCTAATGTTCATCTGCTATCTCTCTGTCCAGAGTCACACGTATTAACCACATGCATTTACATAAGAGAGGTAGTTTCCGTGGGGACAAATGCCCGCAAATGGCTATAGTTATAAGAAAAGGTTTATTTTGGCTTTTCTCTCCCTGCACCTGGCTAGCCGTTCATCCCTTTCCCCACAGGTGTGGTGGAATGTCTGGGAATCCATGTTTTCCTCCCCTTTGCATTTACAACACAAGGCCAAGGGCCATCCTGGTTATGCCAATCACACAGTACAGAGACTATTCTCACAATTTCTCTGCACACCTTAACCCAAATTAATAAAATGTTCTTCAAGCCTCCCAAAATATTAATATTAATTCTGTAGCTTTTGGTACTTTACAACACCTGCGGGTGAAGTGGCTCAGTGGCACCTCATTTATATCAGGTAGGGGCCGGGCGGAAGTCAGCCAGGACGAGAGGATAAAATGCCTCACTTTGAGTCCCAACTCCGACAAGGAGAACATGAAACAGAACGGAACCAGTCTCTATTCGCGGTCCCCCCAGCACTGCCCAGTCGGGCTGGTGAGCCTGGGACCCCAGATCCTTCCACAGTGGACGCTGACACCGAGCGTGGAAAATGACTCAGCAAAGCCTCCAGCTGGGCCAACCAGGTGCTGCAGTTAATTTGAGACGTGTCAGAGGCCATGGACGAGGCAGCTTCCCCGCTGGTATTGCTGGATCTCCTTAGTGGCTACAGAGAGGCTCTGAGCCATTCCTACCAGACCACCGGTTCCCTTCTGTGAGACAGGGGGTGACGGAGGTCTGTCCTCACACCCAGTAGTCACAGTACAGCTCCTCAGGGATGTGGCCCCTCTGTGCTTCCTATTACTGGAGAACCTGAAGTTCAGAAATAAAGCTTCTTTGGTTTTTGTTTTTACAGCGCCCTGGAATGAGCACAGCCTGCAACCTCACTCGTTTGGTGACCTTGGCCCGTTCTTTTATTGCTTCACCTATAAAATGGCGATCTTCATAGTATTTAGTGCGAAGAGTTGTTCAAATGATTCTCTTTCTTTTTCCACCTTTCTCTCTGCCCTCTCCCCCCACATATTCGTACAGTGCTTAGTAGACTGACTCCTGGCCTCGGACCGCCCCCTCTGCTCCCGGCAGGCCTGGGGTCGCCCTGAGGTCCCTGTCTCCAGCTCAGCCCCTGACGGGTGGGTCTGATTGTTGGCCAGGCAGCCACGCAGGGTCTCGGTAAGCGTGGCGCGGTGGCAGGTGGGCAAGGACGTCCTGCGGGATCAAAAAGGCATCCGCCAGCCTTCCCCAGCTGGAGAGGGGCGTCTCCAAAATCCTCGGCGGCGACCCCAGGGCAATAACTTTCCTTGTACCCATGACGAGTGCGTCATTCTAAGGAACAAAGGCAAGCCAGCCCTTACTGACCCCCTACACAGAGCACGGCCATCAGGTGGAGGTGGCCAAGTACACGCCCTGTGGACTCGATGTCCCCTCTGGAGTCGTGTCGGGGAAGCTGCGGGGTGGGGACACCATGCAGAAGGGACACCCGTGGAAGTACGGGTGTCAGGCTCTCGCTGGGAAGATCGAGGATGTCACTTGGCGAGAGGACAGTAAGAGGTCCGCAGTGGTCAGGGAAGGAAGGGAGAAGTTTGCAGCCATCTTCCTGGGGGACGGGGCTCCTCTGTGGGCGAGATCACGGGACACAGCACAGTCTTCGACGGCGTGGACATCAAGCAGAGCAGGCCATACCGGCTGGTGACCCGCAGTGAGTTGCGTTCTTTGAGGGGCCACCATTCAAGTTCAAGTTTCCAGTTAGCGATCACAGCCGCTTTGTCAATCATGCGCCATTCTCTCCCGACGGGAACAGATCTGTCAGAGCCAGTGCCCACGGCCAGGTGCGCGTCTATGACAGGAAGGCCGGAGAGAACGTGTGCGCACCGTGAGGGAGCCGGACTCGCCACGGGAGACGTCTTCGCTCTTAGTGGGCACCCTGATAGCGCGCGTCTGCTTCCTGCTTCCGGAGACAGACCTCTGAAATTTGGGGCGTCAGTGTGAACTCGCTGGTCAACGTGGGTAACCAGGGGCTCAGCAGCCGGGCTTCTTGTGGTGGGAGGACCACCCCCCTCCTGAGCCCCTTGGGCGGGCCTGTGTGAGTGAAGCAGGGCGACAGGCGACAGACAAGGAGTTCAAGCCGCTGAGTTCTAACTTCCTCCCTCCTTCCTGCCCACACGCACGCAGGTCTTTCCCGGGGACCTTACTTGGGGACCTTACTTAGCTCATTGGGAATCGAAGAAAAGCACTTGACCAGAGGCTGAGCGAGAGAGGTGCTCAGAGGCGGGGGAACCCGGGGAGGGCGGACCCGGCAGAAGCCCAAAGCCTTTTTTCTGCCCGGCAGGCCGGCAGGCCGCACCCCGGCTGGGCCCGGGCAGCTGCTCTCAGAGATGAAGGAGAGACCAGGAGGGGAGAGGAAGGAGGGGGCTGAGAGAGCGGAGATCGGAGTGTATGTGGATTTGGAGGGAAGAGAGGAGTTGTCAGGTGGCAGATGGCACGGGGTGGTGAGACCAGGGGGCCAGGGGCGCTCACCCAGGACGTTAGACACCTGCCCTTCCTTCCTCCTGGGGGTGCATCTATCTTCCATTTGCTAAGGGCTCGCTGTATTTTTACCTTATTCTGAATTGAACTCATTGAAGTCATACAACTGGAACCTCTTCGCTTTCCTCTTTCTCACCCAAACCTTCCTGTCTTCCTCCTTCTCTCTGAAGAAGTATCCGTTTTTCTTGCCACGACGAATGCTCTCTCTCATTCTGGCAGTTCTGGGGAAACTTCTCCTTCCTTTTCCGTTCTATCCTCAGCCTCTCTTATCTAACGGCTGCCTTCTACCTCCGTCAGAAACTTGTTAAGATCTTCCCTACTTTAGAAGTAATTTTTGCTTGGTGTTGCTTTTCTTTCAAGTGAGAGTCTTGCCTTTTCCTTTATTTTCACTTCCAAAATGTGAAGGACTGGTTGACGTCTGCCACCTTCATTTCCTCATTTCTAATTTACTCTTTACTCTTTTGGAACGCAGCTTTGACCTTGAACACTCTGCGTCCCATTGAAGGTTATCGGTGCCCCACCGAGTATAAAATACAAAGGATGCTTTCTTATATTTTATCCTCTTGGACATTTTTACAGCATTTGATTTTCTTGAAAATCCTCTCCTCATGTCCCCGTCGCCCCTTTTTTTGTGGTCCTGTTTTGGTTTATACGAAATCATATTCTTTATTATTATTATTATTATTAAGTGAGAGGCAGGGAAGGCAGAGGCAGACTCTTGCATGCGCCCTGACCAGTATGCACGCGGCAAGTCCACTAGGGGGCGATGCTCAGCAACCGAGCTATTTTAGCTCCTAAGGCGAGGCCATAGAGCCATCCTCAGCATCCAGGGCCAACTTTGAGCCATTTGAGCCATAGCTGTGGGAGTGGAAGGAGGGGGGTGGGAAGGAGAGGAATGGAGAAGCAGATGGTAGCTTCTCTTGTGTGTCCTGACTGGGAATCAAACCCAGGACACCCACATGTCGGCCAACACTCTACCACTGAGCCAACCGTCCAGGGTGGCAGCGGAGAAGTCACATTCTCTAGGTTGTTCCTGATCTCTTCTGTTTCTCTCTGATAACCCCTCACTAACTCCTCCCGAGGCATAGGCTCCAGAATGCTCTACTTTTTCTTGATTAACACACCCTCTGTTGGCAACGCCAGCCACCCCACGTGAAAGGAGAACTGTTGGTCAGGACAGGCCGGGGACAGCACTAAATGAGGACGTGAGGGCGTAATAAACACTCTGTCTAGTTCTGGGACCACCTACTACTTGGAATATATGTATCTTTTTCTCTCCCAGCCTCTTTCCAGATTACCTAAACCACTGTCAGTGACTCTGCAGGTACACGGGTCCTGCCTGGTATAACACAACTCTATGAAGGTATTCTACCCAGCACCTCATGATGCACAACTCCTCTGTCCTGATTGGTTATCAGAGTGGGAGTTTCCAATGCTGGGGAGGCCAGAAAGGTATATACTCTAATGAATATTTTTTTTGACTGAGTTGTGCAAGGGCAGGCCCCATTCCGAAGAGGCTGATGCTTTTCCTGTCCCATTTCTTTCTTCCAGAATGGGTTCTGGGTGGGTTCCCCAGGTGGTGGCTCTGTTAGTGATTTTAATCAGGCTGGATTTCTCTATGACTCAAGGTGAAGACACTCCAGGTAAGTATAGAGTGATCACCCCCCCCCCCCCAGGTGTGTATGCAAGAATTGGCGTGGCGTGGCGGGCTGGGGGGGTACCTTTCCACGCAGGTCCTGGCTACAGACGAGACTGCATGGCGTGGCGGGCCAGGGGGGTACCTTTCCACACAGGTCCCGGCTACAGACGAGACTGGAAGTGGCTTCTGGTTGCAGAGAGAGTGTTTTTCCCTCTAAAGGAAAGCATTTCTTCCCTCTCTGCCGCACACAGTGGGCTCCTGGGGAAGAGACTTCCTGTACCAGGGCCACGGGCTCAGGAGTGGGGAGGCAGGAAGAGGGAAATGGTTTGTCCTGCTTACAGTTTTCTTGGTATCACAGTCAGTGGGAGGTGGTCTGAGCAAAGCTGCCCTTCCTCAAGGGGAGCTGGCTCTGATGATTGTGACTCTTTCTCTATTTATCCAATGGGGACAAAAGGGACTGGAAGCAAAGTTGCTCCTTTTGGCATTTATTCAGCCCACATTATATTAATAGGATTGTATCAAACCATTGTGAGAACTAAGAGACATTCCCAGGGTACGTGTGTTTATTGCTGTTATGATACCGTGAAGCATATTTA
Source organism: Saccopteryx bilineata (assembly GCF_036850765.1). NCBI lineage: Eukaryota > Metazoa > Chordata > Mammalia > Chiroptera > Emballonuridae > Saccopteryx > Saccopteryx bilineata. The sequence goes on along the minus strand of NC_089490.1, from coordinate 2,807,541 downwards.
TCAGCAGAAAACAGGATATAATGTGCTGAAAAAAACAAAACAAAACCCCGCTTTGAATGTCAAAGTTTCATTAAGGACAGAAGAGGAACAAGCCTGGGTGGGGTAGAGTGGATGACACCCGGGTGGGGAGGGAGAAACCTGAGGGGGGACGCTGGGTGGGGCGGGACAGTTGTTCTTAAACAGTGGGAACCTCTTGGAGATTGTAATGTCCATTAAACAACACACACACACGCACACACACATGCGTGCACACACACACACGCACACACATGCGTGCACACACACACGCACACACACACACTCAGCACAGATCTTAAATCTGAACCAGATCTAAAAAAAAGAAAGAAAAGGTTTCCTGACGGTGACTGTAAGAGGGAACAGAGACCCGGAGGTTGGAGCCTCACCGTCAGTTCCCCCTGGAGAGTGAGGTGGGTGTGGCTGAGACAGGAAGGAGGCTGCTGTCTGTCCCAGCAGCTGGGCCCCAGGCCCCGGGCTCCGGGAGGGGGACTCTGAACTCAGAAGTGAGAGCAATTTCACAGCGCAAGGTCAGCAACAATGACTTTGTAACAGTCAACTTCAACGCCGTTTCCTCAGGGAGGTCTTTCCTGCCAGCCGGCAGTACCTGCCCACCTGGGTTTCCTTTCACGCTGTTGTTCTCATGGGCCTAGAACGGCGTGGCTCCGACCCAGCGAGTTCGCAGCACGTTGCAACCATTGTCAGTGCAAAGACTCTCTCCCTTCTGCGGTGTCTCTGTTCTCACTTCCTCCTTTCCGTGGATCAGTGATTTTCAACCTTTGTTTCTCACGAACCCATAAACTAATTACTAAAGAAAAAGGGGCCCTGACCTCTTCTTCCTTAGTAACTAATTTATTTGTGCCATAAGATGAAAATGGTTGTATTTAGTCAGGGGCACTGACCTTAGTAATTAGTGTGTGTTTGTGCCATGAAAAAAAAAAGGTTGAAAATCACTGCCATGGATAACTGTCCTAACGGGTCGGGTGTGTCTTTGAGTATGAGGGTGGCCTCTAAAAATATAAAGCATTGGGGTTTTTTTGGCGTATACTTTTAACTTTTAACAAATGGCGTCGTGCATAACCACATTGCATTCCTTTCTCACTTAATGGCGTGCTTTCCAGCCGTGCCTCCGTGTGCTGGCTGTGAACCCAAACCACCCGTATCAACGGGGGAGCAGGTCAGGGACGGTAAGGGGCGGTGTCTGTGGAAAACTACTGGGCTTACCACGGGAATTCATCCCAACCGAGACCCATCCCAGAGCCATGTACCAGTTTGTCTCTCAAACCTTTCCCGTTCTTCAAATCTTAGGCGAATATCGCGGTCTCAGTCTGTTCGAGCTGCGGTAACAGAGCGCCCCGGACTGGGTGATCTGCGAACCACAGAACTTGGGTTCTCACAGTTGGGGAGTCCGGGAGTCCGAGATCAAGGCGTCCACGTGGTGGCGCTCCGGTGCGGGTTCTCCGCTGGGTTCACAGATGTCCCCTCTCCAGTGCCCTCACATGGCCGAAGGGGAGGAGCTTCTCCAGAGCCTTTGCTGTAAGGGCACTAATCCCGTTCATCAGGGCTCCACCCTCACGACCTAAAGCACCCCGACTCCCCACCCCCGCTCAAAGCCCTCACCTAATGATACCGTCACCTTTGGGGGTTAGGATTTCAACACAGGAATCTGGGGGAGTTAGAACATTCAGAGCACAGCACACTGTATGCGCTACAAACGGGTCATACTTTTTTCTTTCTTTCTTTTTTTTTTTTGTATTTCTCTGAAGCTGGAAACAGGGAGAGAGAGTCAGACAGACTCCCGCATGCGCCGGACCGGGATCCATCCGGCACGCCCACCATGGGCGATGCTCTGCCCACCAGGGGGTGATGCTCTGCCCACCAGGGGGTGATGCTCTGCCGGGACCAGAGCCACTCTAGCGCCTGGGGCAGAGGCCAAGGAGCCATCCCCAGCGCCCGGGCTATCCCTGCTCCAATGGAGCCCTGGCTGCAGGAGGGGAAGAGAGAGACAGAGAGGAAAGGGGGGGGGGGTTGGAGAAGGAAATGGGCGCTTCTCCTATGTGCCCTGGCCGGGAATCGAACCCGGGTCCCCCGCACGCCAGGCCGACGCTCTACCGCTGAGCCAACCGGCCAGGGCCTCATACTTTTTTCTTACCTACAAGGACTGATTAAACAGCTTTGGAAAATTAAATTACTTCGGAGAACATGAGCAGATTAGACATGAGGTATTAAAGTCAATACCGGGCGTAAATTCATTACTATCAGTGTTAGTAGGGACTTTGAGAGCAGAAAATCATAATGGAGAATAGAATTGGAGTTTTAAATTCCATCTTAAATGGCAGTGTTTAATATAAAATCCCCCAAAGAAGGTTTAAGCTAACTTTATGTTCCCCATCCCACCCCATTATTGCAACTACCAGGGTGTAGGTAGAGTGCCAGTGATGATGACGATAATGGTGGTGGTGAGGATGATGGTGATAAAAGGCATCTTCAAGCCATGATTAATTATTTTTTTTTTTGGACAGAGCAGAGAGAGGGACAGATAGGGACAGACGGATAGGAAGGAAGAGAGATGAGACGCATCAATTCTTCATTGCGGCATCTTAGTTGTTCGTTGGTTGCTTGTTCATTGTTTTCTCACATGTGCCCTGACGGGGGGGGGGGAACTACAGCAGAGCGAGTGACCCTTTGCTCAAGTCAGTGACCTTGGGCTCAATCCAGCGACCTTTGGGCTCAAGCCAGCAACCATGGGGTCATGTCTATGATCTCACGCTCAAGCCAGTGACCCTGCGCTCAAGCTGGTGAGCCCGTGCTCAAGCCGGCGACCTCGGGGTTTCAAACCTGCGTCCTGTGCATCCCAGTCCAATGCTGTATCCACTGCGCCACAGCCAGGTCGGGCGTGATTAATATTTTTTCACCCAACATCAACAGAGGTAATGAAGTTGTTACCTCACTAGAGCCAGCAGAGGGGATGAGGTCTCTAACTAAGAGCACAGAGGAACAGTTTTCTTGGAGAAAACTCATCGTGAGTGGAAGGTAGAGGGGAGTTTATTTCACGCCGACCATACACCTACCCTGCATTCCCCTCCCCCACCTCCATCACTCTGTTCTCAACTCCAGAGGAGGAATGTGTAGAACGAACCAGCGAAAGGCAAGACACTATTGAATTATTCCATACAGGGGTGGATCTTTTGACTTGATAACAAAGGGACTTCAGACCTTGGGCTTCTGGAAACTGGATTTGGAGAAACCTAGCCCGGTGTCTGGTGAAACTCAGTCAACAAATACTCGTTGGATGAACGTTTTGTCTCCTGGGACTCTCTTTGGCTTGCTTCCTTGGGTGACATGTCCCCTGGTTGCCCGGCCTGGTAGGATGCGCCGTGGAGGTCTTAGCAATGGGGATCTCTTTGCCCAGAGGAACCAGGTGGGGCCCAGGGGAGAGAAGGGTGCTGTGGCCTGTTTACTGAGGCCAAGGGCCATCTCTCAAGTCTGTGAGGTCTGCCATAACTTGCCAGGTATGTGTTTCTTCAAGGCGGGGGCTGGTGTATAGTCTTTTTTTTCTTTTCTTCTTTTTGTTTTCCCAGAAGACTTTGTGATTCAGGCTAAGGCTGACTGTTACTTCACCAACGGGACAGACAGGGTGCGGTTTGTGGTCAGGTTCATCTTTAACTTGGAGGAATACGCGCGATTCGACAGCGACCTGGGGATGTTTGTGGCGCTGACGGAGCTGGGGCGGCCGGACGTGGAGCTGTGGAACAGCCGGCCCGACATCCTGGCGAGAAGCAGAGCTTCCGTGGACGCGCTCTGCAGGCGCAACTACGAGCTGGGCGCGCCCTTCACGGTGGGGCGGAGAGGTGAGGGGTGGGCTGGGCGCGCCCTTCACGGTGGGGCGGAGAGGTGAGGGGTGGGCGGGGTCCGCTGGGAGCCGGAGTCTCCCCGGGTGAGCCTGGCCATCGCATCACCCTTCTTCCTCATCACGGGCAACTTCCTGCCTCCGGATACCTGGGTTAGGAGCAGCGGAGTCCCTGTGTGTGTCTGTCCCCAAAGGTGACTCGGTCATCGCCACAGGTCAGGTCACTGTCATCTTGGTCCCAGGCACCCCCCAGTTGTCGGGACTTTAAGGACTAGTGTGGTGTCGAACACAAGGGCCATTGTGGGAGTGTCTGGTAACACCTGCCTCCTCCCCGGGGGCACGGGCGTATCTGTGAGATTTCCTCACATTTCCAGTCTCCTCTTGGGTGCTCGGGAATGAGATAGCTTCCGCGTTGGCTTTGTGGTTTTTCTTTTTTTTTTTAATGTTGAGGATTTTTTTTAAATTTATTTATTTATTTCTTACAGAGACAGAGAGTGAGCCAGAGAGAGGGATAGACAGGGACAGACAGACAGGAATGGAGAGAGATGAGAAGTATCAATCATTAGTTTTTCATTGCACGCTGCAATACCTTAGTTGTTCATTGACTGCTTTCTCACATGTGCCTTGACCGCGGGCCTTCAGCAGACCGAATAACCCCTTGCTGGAGCCAGCGACCTTGGGTTCAAGCTGGTGAGCTTTTGCTCAAACCAGATGAGCCCGCGCTCAAGCTGATGAGCTTGGGGTCTCGAACCTGGGTCCTCCGCATCCCAGTCCGACGCTCTATCCACTGCGCCACCGCCTGGTCAGGAGGTTTTTCTTCACGAGGCCTCATTTCTCTCTCCCTCTAGTGCAGCCAGAGGTGACGGTGTATCCGGAGAGGACCCCGGTGCCCCGGCACCACAATGTACTGCTGTGCTCTGTGACCGGCTTCTACCCGGGGGACATCAAGGTCAGGTGGGCCCGGAACGGCCAGGAGGAGAGAGCGGGGGTCGTGTCCACTGGCCTCATCAGGAACGGAGACTGGACCTTCCAGACGGCGCTGATGCTGGAAACGACCCCTGAACTGGGCGACGTCTACACCTGCCGTGTTGACCACGCCAGCCTGCCGAGCCCCGTGTCCGTGGAGTGGAGTGAGAATCGGCCTCTGGGCCCGACTCGGGTCGCCCTGGCTCGGCTGCGGCCTGGGTGACCTCCACACTCGGCCTGGTCACAGTGCTATTTCTCTCTCCCCTGATCTGAGGGAGCCAGGGAGTCGTGGGCGTCCTTGAGTCCGAGTGGGAAAGAACATGGCAGATAGCTCTCCGTAATCCCCCCAGGGATAAGGAGGTCTGGTCAGCCTGTCACTTCCTTCCAACATTGGGAGCGAACATCCTCTAGTACTTTGGTCTTGGCATTTAGAAATGGGGCGTTTTTCTGGGCCATGAGAGTCAGTAGCAGAAACTCCAGGGGGTATAAACCTTGCTTTCAAAGAGCCATTTCTAAGTTTATTTCTCCAGAGAGCATTCGGCTGGAGTCCGACACCGGCCCTGGGACTTCAGGGAGGTCCACCCAGCGGGGGGAGCTTTGTCCTGACGTCACCGCCTGTTTCCCACAGGGGCCCAGCCCAGGTATTCCTGGGGCAGGATGCTTGGTGGAGCGGCAGCCTTCCTGTTCGGACTCATCTTCTTCCTGATGGGGGTCGGCATCCACCTCCGGGCCTGGAAAGGTGACGAGCTGCTGTTGGGGGGCTTGTTGGGGGGGGACCCTGCCCGCCTGTCCTGTGGTTTCCTCTGCTCCCCACTTTTCCTGACATCAAAGGTGTGAGGCAGGAGGCTGACTGAACTCAGGGGCCCCCGGCTTAGTCTATTCTGTAGCCGGAAACTTCCTGGGGGTAAGCAGAGATGCAGGTCACCCCCCCCCCCCCGTCTTCCAGGGGTAATCAGAGCATTTAGTCCTAACTGGGGGGTCCTGGGTGTGAGGGGACCCAGCTCTGGTGAAAAGGCAATGTCTTCCTCCTTGTCTTTGGGTGGCTGATTGTTCTCACGGTCCTCTGGCCGGAGGGAGACATCGTGGGGCGAGACGTAAGGGTGGCTCTGGCTGGGTGGCACCATCTGCTGTGTCCCTGGAGTGCGGGGCCGGGGGAGTCCCTCACGAGACTTTTGTCACCGTCCCTGCAGGTCTCAGGGGCTGCTCGCCCACCACCCCTGCTGCACCAAGGTCCTGACCGAAGCTTTGCACCTTGGAGCCCGAAGTCGGACCCGGTGGGGTGGCGTGGGCCCTCCTCTGAGCAAAGGGTTAGGGTTGGTGACTTTTCCCAGAGGCCTTGGAGGAGCCCTGAGCTGGTTCTAGAGTTTTGCGTTCTGAGACGACGCGCCTCTCGTCACCCTTCTGCCCTCCCTCCTCCCACCTGTATCTGTCACGAGTCCCCGTTTCTGGGACAGAGTGCTGAAACTCCCCCGAGCCTGGCTCCTTCCGTCCACAGCTGTCCACAGCTCTGAGGTCCAGTCCGGCCCTGCGAGGAGTTTCCTCCAAGTCTTTCCCTCTCTCCAACTGCAGGCTCCCCGGTTTTCCGAAAACAAATGCTCAGACTGCCACTCTCCTCTGGGCTCTTTTTCAAAAAGCCTTGTAAAATGCAAAAATAAAATAGAGACACAGATAATAACACAAATGTATAATTCAATGAGTCATTTAAGACAAAACCTCTGTAATCACCACTCAGGTGGAGAAACACTTCGCTGCCACTGTGGTCTCCGAGGGCCTCAGGCCCGTGGAAGCCCCTCCGACCAAGGCGGTCACATCCGAGCGCAGGGCACCCGCGTAGGGCATTTCTGTGCCGTCTCCTCCTCAAGGGCGAGCTCCTGGATAGCACAGCTTAGCTGTCTGTTACGTCCCGCCTACGTGACGGGTTTCTCCGCCAGCGCGTTCTTTTGCTAACGATGGCTCCGCTGAAACGCCTGAGCCCCGCGACCTGCAGTTTCCCACAGTCTGGGTTGCTGATCGCAGACCCCGGGGCCGGCTCCGCACGTCTTCCTGTCCCTGCATTTCCTGTGAGTCGCCCGGCTGCAGAGCCCGCCCGGAGTCAGCTCTCCCCCGCATCTCCTGCGAGCCCCCCCCCCCGGAGTCAGCTCTCTCCCGCATCTCCTGCGAGCCCGCCCCGGAGTCAGCTCTCTCCCGCATCTCCTGCGAGCCCGCCCCGGAGTCAGCTCTCTCCCGCATCTCCTGCGAGTGGGTCCGGCTGCAGAGCCCGCCGGGAGTCAGCTCTCCCGCATCTCCTGCGAGTGGGCCCGGAGTCAGCCCTCTCCCGCATCTCCTGCGAGTGGGCCCGGCTGCAGAGCCCGCCTGGAGTCAGCTCTCTCCCGCATCTCCTGCGAGTGGGCCCGGCTGCAGAGCCCGCCCAGAGTCAGCTCTCCCGCATCTCCTGCGAGTGGGCCCGGAGTCAGCCCTCTCCCGCATCTCCTGCGAGTGGGCCCGGCTGCAGAGCCCGCCCGGAGTCAGCTCTCTCCCGCATCTCCTGCGAGCCCGCCTGGAGTCAGCTCCCCCGCATTTCCTGCGAGCCCGCCCCGGAGTCAGCTCTCTCCCGCATCTCCTGCGAGTGGGCCCGGCTGCAGAGCCCGCCCGGAGTCAGCTCTCTCCCGCATCTCCTGCGAGTGGGCCCGGCTGCAGAGCCCGCCCGGAGTCAGCTCTCTCCCGCATCTCCTGCGAGTGAGCCCGGCTGCAGAGCCCGCCCGGAGTCAGCTCTCTCCCGCATCTCCTGTGAGTGGGCCCGGCTGCAGAGCCCGCCCGGAGTCAGCTCTGTCCCGCATCTCCTGCGAGTGGGCCCGGCTGCAGAGCCCGCCCGGAGTCAGCTCGGGTTCCCTGAGGACGCCCTCTGGTGGCGGCGTGGTTCTTCACCTCCAGGAGCAGTGTCCGCCTGTCTCCATGATGTTAGGGACCCGCGGCCGCTCAGTGCCTAGGCCCTTTCATGCACCGGGGATGGCAGAACGGGGATGTTCTGATTCTATCCGTCCTGCATCTATGTGCTTTACTGCAGTATCTTAGCAATGGTACTGTACTTCCATGTAACATTGCTGTAAAAAGTCTGATGATTATCTAATCAAATCACTTTCTTTTTTTTTTTTTTACTGTGATGCCCTGGCCATATTTTCTTTTTCTTTAATGTTCAGAAAGTATACTGCTCACAAAGATTAGGGGATCTTTTAGAGTTTCATATTCACTTTAAAATATCCCCTAATGTTTGTGAGCAGTGTATACTGGACTATATCTTGGTTCTGGTAGTTTGAGTTGAGTTTTTCAATTAACCACATTCTCTTTTAATATGCTGTTTAATCTTTTTTTTTCTCTCTTTTTTAACTTCAGGAATGTTTTATTGAGTTATATTGTTTTAATATTTCCTTTCGTTTTCTTATTCAGAGACTCATCATTTACATGTTATATATATTTTCATATCTTTAATATTTGTCATTTTCTCTTGAATCCTTTAAATCTCTCATTTCTTTTTCATTTAAAATATCGTCCTCATCCTGAAGCACGGGGTTGCTGGTTCGATCCCCCGTCAGGGCGCATGCAAGGGCGGATCGATGCTCCTGTCTCTGTCTCTCCCTTCCTCTCTCTCTCAAATCAATAAAATAAACGTTAAAAAAAAATTCTCCTTTTATCTTATTGAGGATTCTTCATGGTGTTTATCTGTTCTTCTGTTCCTTTTAGTTTACTCTTTATTTCTGAAAGGATTAAAATATTTTTCCAATTATTCCTTGAGTATTGTCACCCTATGTTTAAAATTTTCTGATTCTTTAAAAAATTATTATATAAAAATTATTATGAGTTCAGCGGTAGAGCGTCGGCCTAGCGTGCGGAGGACCCGGGTTCGATTCCCGGCCAGGGCACACAGGAGAATCGCCCATTTGCTTCTCCACCCCTCCGCCGCGCCTTCCTCTCTGTCTCTCTCGTCCCCTCCCGCAGCCAAGGCTCCATTGGAGCAAAGATGGCCCGGGCGCTGGGGATGGCTCTGTGGCCTCTGCCCCAGGCGCTAGAGTGGCTCTGGTCGCAACATGGCGACGCCCAGGATGGGCAGAGCATCGCCCCCTGGTGGGCAGAGCGTCGCCCCTGGTGGGCGTGCCAGGTGGATCCCGGTCGGGCGCATGCGGGAGTCTGTCTGACTGTCTCTCCCTGTTTCCAGCTTCAGAAAAATGAAAAAAAAAATTATTATGGTGTACATTGTGTTATTGTGATACTTTTTAATATTGTGGTATATACTTAGCATTGAGGCAATATTTATCACATCACAGTATTATTGTATAATATTATCGTCTATATTGAGGTTTTTCCAATTCTGATTATGCTGTTATTTCATATCTTCTAACACTTTCTTAGTGACTCTTCACTTGTTTTTATAAAAAAATACTAATATTTACTTTTTTTGTGTGACAGAGATAGAGATAGGGACAGACAGACAGAAAGGGAGAGAGATGAGAAACATCAATTCTTCGTTGCAGCTCCTTAGTTGTTCATTGATTGCTTTCTCATACGTGCCTTGACCAGGGGTCTCCAGCAGAGTGAGTGACCCCTTGCTCAAGCCAGTGACCTTGGGCTCCTGCCAGCAACCATGGGGTCATGTCTATGATCCCACGCTCAAGTTAGAGACCTCGGGGTTTTGAACCTGATCCTCCCTGTCCCAGTCCGACGCTCTATTCACTGCGCCACCACCTGGTCAGGCTTAGCTTGTTTTTGAGATAGGTTTTAGTTCAGTATTTTTTTTTTTTTTGGCATAATTTTCCTGGTGTGCCTCCATTGTCTGTGAAGATTTTGTTCTGTTTTCCATATTTTCATTAACTTAGTATACGATGTAGCTTTAGCCTTTTCTGTCACTCTGTATCACATTCATTGTTGTGGATTTTATGAGGCACTGTTCAGGGAAGCGTCTTTGCCTTTGGAGAGTGCTCCCTTCTGCTGTGGTCGTGTAGTGCTCAATATTGCCCCTGCTTTTTGCGAGTTCCAGAGTTTCCACCTCCCATCGGACTCCTTTCCCTTTGTCTTCTTGCCCCTGTCTGGCTCAGTCTTGATTCTCCTACCTCTGACTCTTACCTGTGTAGGGCTCTGCCTTGGGAAGGGGCGTGGATGGTTAGTGTAGAGGCTTCTTACGGGTGAGACTCCTGCCCGCCCTTCTGGGATGACCCAGGCCCTGTGTCAGCTGCTTTCGGATTGGGCAGCCCCACCCCGACCCTGCACCTCCGGTCTTCTCTGCTGTCCCGCCAAGGCTCTGCTGTGCTTTTCATGAGTGCCCATGGGCCGGCTGGCACTAACTCATCCTTAGAAGCATGGAGCACCGGCGGCTCCCAGCACCTGCCCAACGGACACTACTCCAGGTGCATCTTGTGACTGTTAGCGGTTTGTCCCCATCAACTCGTATTTTAAGGTTCATGGAGGTGCCCTGTCACCTAGTTTTGTCAAACATGTTGTTAATTTGTTTTTAATTCTTTTTTTTTTTTTTTTTTTTTTTTTTTACAGATACAGAGAGAGGGATAGACAGGAATGGAGAATCAGTTTTTTGTTGCGACACCTTAGTTGTTCATTGATTGCTTTTTCACATGTGCCTTCACCGCGGGCCTTCAGCAGACTGAGTGACCCCTTGCTTGAGCCAGTGACCTTGGGTCCAAGCTGGTGAGCTTTGCGCAAACCAGATGAGCCCGTGCTCAAGGTGGTGACCTTGGGGTCTCGAACCTAGGTGCTCCGCATCCCAGTCCAATGCTCTATCCACTGCGCCACTGCCTGGTCAGGCTAAAAGTTAAGCCTTTAACAGACATACCTTGGAGGTATTGCCTGTTTGGTCCCAGACCACCGCAGTACAGCGGGTATTGCGATAAAGCGAGTCCCACGAATATTTTGGTTTCCCTGCGCGTATAAAAGTTGTATTTTCACTCTACTGTAAGGAATAATATTATGTCTAAGAGCAGTGTATCAATCTTAATTAAAAAATACTTTATCGTTAAAGTAATGCTCACCATCGCTTGAACCTTCAGAGAATTGTAACGTTTGCTGGTGGAGGGATTCTCTTCCATGATGATGAAAAGTCAATATCTGCCTGTATTTTTACATAGTTGTCAATTCACATGTACATATAAAAAACAATACAGGCCCTGACCAGTTGGCTCAATGGTAGAGTTCGTGGTTGTCCTGGGTTTGATTCCTAGTCAGGGTACACAGGAGAAGCAATCATCTGCTTCTCTACCCTTCACCCTCTTGCTTCTCTCTCTCCCCTTCTCCTCCCCTCCTGCAGCCATGGCTCAATTGGAATGAGTTGGCCCTGGACGCTGAGGACCGCTCCATAGCCTTCCTCTCAGGAGCTAAAAAATGGCTCCGGTTGCAACAGAGCAAGGGCCCAGATGGGCAGAGCATCGCCCCCTAGTGGGCTAGCTGAGTGGATCCGATCGGGGCCCATGTGGGAGTCAGTCTCTGCCTTTCTGCTTCTCATTTAATAATAATAATAATAATAGAAACAGGATTCAGAGGGAGCCTTTGACCCTTCCTCCTTTCTTGCCTAAGAAATCCAGACAGAAAAACCTGCTTTGGGAAGGAAGACTTGTTGTAATCACCTTGAGAATCTTTACCTGAGCTTAAGTTAGGGCTCCAGGCCTGTCCGTCATTTCTGAGCCGCCGAGCAGGAAGGTACGAGCAAGAAGCTGCCACTGCGTCCTGCTCCTGTCCAACCACCTGTAAACCGCCCATTCGCACTTCTGAAATCTAGTACGTGTCTCCTCCTTTCTCTTTTGTCCAAAGATATCTTACACGCCCAACGATGCCTCACTGTCTTTGGAATTTTTGTGCTTGTGTGAATTTCCCACGAGCATGCATTATAACTTGATTTTCTCCTGTTAACCTGTCTCTGTTCTTTTAGCCCAGCCTAGAACTTAGAAGGTGGGAGAAAAAGTATGTGTGTGTGTGTGTGTGTGTGTATATATATATAGGCCCCCACACCTGTTAGGTGGGCCCAGCGTGCGCTGTGGGAGGGGAAGGTTAAGGCAGTCACAGGTCCTCTGCGGGTGGGGTTTTGGGGGCAAATAAGTCTCATCTAATAAATCAACATCCTCGATAAACCAGGGATGATATGAAAAAAAAAATGGGGCTTTACGTCATAGCGGAGAACACCATCACGATATTAGATTAACCATTGGAAAAAAAAAAGCCAGTTGGGAAAAGTTTAGAAATAATTTTACACTTGAGCCGAGTTTTCTTACGCAACGAACAGAGCCGTTCCGTGGAGGCTGCGATGTGGCACTTTGACCGCCAGATGGCGGCAGAGACCGACGTTTAAGTTGGGATTGTAAACTGTGGAGGGAATCCCCGTGGGAATCCCGGGTTTACAGGGGCTTTTCCGCAGGTAGCCTTCCAGCTTCCTTCTTCTCCCACATTCCCTCTGTCTGCGAGGCTCTGGAAGGAGGGGTGGGGGGTGGAAATTCGGGAAAGGGAGGCGAGATGGCGCGAGCCTGTCCAGTCCAGCCCAGCCCAGCCTCGCTGGGGACAGGCGCCTGCGGCTGGGGGCAGGGAGCCTGCGGCTGGGGACAGGAGCCTGCGGCTGGGTCCTCACAGCCGGTCCTTTCCCGGAACCCTCCCCCTGTGGGCTGTTGCTTTTTCCCTTTTAATTTTAAAATCATTTTGCATTATTTTCTATTACAGTTTACATGCAATATTATTTCATATTAGTTTCAGGTGTGCGGTGTAGAGGCGAGACAATCATACACTTTACAAATGTCGGTGCCCCGACATTTCCAGTACCCGCCTGGCACCAGGCACAGCTGTGACAATAGTACCGACTACCCGCTTACGCTGGACTTGACGTCCTCGTGACTATTGTGTGGCTCTGACCCGTGCTTCTCAACCCCTCCCCCTTTGTCACCCCGCCCCCCACCGCCTTCCTCTGCCAACCCTCAGTCTGTTCTCGGCGTCTGTTCTCGGCGTCTGTGAGTCTGCGTCTGTGAGTGTGCTTCTGCTTTGCCTGTTCATGTATTTTGTCCGTTAGATTCCCGTGTAAGAGAAGTCACGTGGTGCTTGTCTTTCTCTGCCTGACTTCTGTCACTGAGCGCAATGCTCCCCAGGTCCATCCATCTCTGGCCGCTGTTCTTAATCACCCTGCTCACCCTTTATCACTGAGGTCTCCAGCGACAGGAACCCGGGTCAAAGACAGACTGAATTCAATAGTCTTTAAATAGCCCTGGCCGGTTGGCTCAGTGGGAGAGCATTGGGCTGGTGTGTGGATGTCCTGGATTTGATTCAAAGCACACAGGAGAGACGCCCATCTGCTTCTTCACCCCTCTCCCTCTCACTTCTCTCTCTCTCTCTCTCTCTTTCTCTTCTCCTCCTGCTGCCATGGCTCCATTGGAACGAGTTGGTGCCAGGCGCTGAGGATGGCTTCATAGCCTCTGCCTGAGGCGCTAAGAAGAGCTCGGTTGCTGAGCAACAGAGCAATGCCCCCCCCATGGGCAGAGCATCGCCCCCTAGTGGGCGTGCTGGGTGGATCCCAGTCTGAACGCATGCGTGAGTCTGTCTCTGCCTCCCCTGTCACTGAATTTAAAAAAGTCTATAAAATGGTCTTATGGATACAAAACAAAATCTTAAGAGTTGTAAGAAGCAAGTTCATTTAGCAAATTCGCTCTTCTGTGACCTCAGGGCACCGGCCGGCTTCCCAATCTCCGTGAGATGACCCTGGGCAGCTGCAGAGGCCAGAGGCCTAGAAGGAACCACAGACAGTGTGTAGGTCAGCCCACGCATTTTGCCGCCTCTAATGCAACCCTAGAACTGAGTGTCGAAGGGCATGGATGCGGCCTTCTTAAATGTTCTCACTGGTGTGTTCCCAGTGCCTGGAACAGGGCCACTCAGTACACATTTGTTTAAAGAAAGAACGGAGGAGGAAAATCCAGGCCACACTGTTCTAAATGGCTCACCGAGCGTCACACAGGCAGTTCATGCCGAGCTCAGTGCTCACTCAGGGGTTCTGGCTTTCAGTTTGGCGTTCCCTTCGCCCATTTGCGCAATATCCGAAACTTTTCTAGTTGGACTCTTTCAGCTTGAATTTCTGTGTGGAAGGCGTCAGCCCCTCCTACAGCGGTTCCGTCGTGCGAGAACTGGACAGTTGCTCCTTCTGTCCGCAGTGTCGAAATGACGGGCTTCTCTCCTTCTTCCGTCCTGACCGCAGGCCGTGAAGGTCTCTCCGAAGTATGCTCCGAATACTTTTGTTGGCACTTACACCTCACCCGAGTATGAATACATACGCGCATGTAGGAGCATATACATAGAAACGCACAGATACAGACACACACAGTTACTATAGGTTTCTTGTCCTATGACCCTAGAACGTGCTATAGAAATTCTTAATGAGAATTACAACTTGACTGCAACCAATTTTTGCAATTCTGCAATTCTGATCGTGTGTGTGTGTGTGTGTGTGTGTGTGTGTGTGTGTATATATATATATTTAATTAGAGGCTCATGATTGAAGCCACATGTTCACTGTGTCCTGACCACGGTGTTGTGCACGGAGCAGCCACACAGGCCTGCCCCCTAAGTGACCCCAGTGCAGCGAGGAGAGAGGCCCGAAGCTGAGCTGAGCCAGCTGGCGCAGGCAACCCCTATGCCAGCAGAAGGCCTGAGGCCAGCCTTCATCTTCCATGACCTCTCCCAGCCTGAGCTCACAACCCCCACGGGCTGACTGTCCCCAGATGCTCAGCGGGTGTTCCCAGGCCACTCCTGCAAGTACCTGTGCCCAGATCCCGTCTTCTCGGCACCAGAGTAATCTAAACATCGTCACCGACACGGGCACCTCCTCACCCGTGCCCTGTAAGAGGGGAGCAACGAGGAGCGGGGGGGTCCCCGCCCCGGAATGGACACTCGGTATCATGCCTCTCCTCCTGCGGTGGACCACACACAGGCCGTAGCAGTTTCCCACTTCTCCAGCGGGTCCGTGACGCACGCAGTGAGACGCTGCAGACCTTCCCTGGCCCTCAGCCCTGGTTCCACACTCGCTCGGCTGGAGGAAGAGCGCCCAGCCCTGTGAGCACCGCACCGTGCTGGGCCTGCGGAGTGAGCGAGGCTGTTGATGCCCAACCCGGCTCTGCGGCTGCTTTTCTGTGGGGGGTGGGCAGGGGCTGGGGGGACGGGGAAGCAGGGAGGCCAAGGCCCACGAGCTCTTCTTCCCCTCTCCCTCCCTGAGTCTGTCAATCAATTAATCAATCAATCATCAATTATCTATCTATTTCAGTGGTCGGCAAACTCATTAGTAGGCAGAGCCAAATATCAACAGTACAACGATTGAAATTTCTTTTGAGAGCCAAATTTTTTAAACTTAGACTATACAGGTAGGTACATTGTTATTAATGTTATTAGGGTACTCCTAAGCTGGCCTTTGCTAGACACTCCAGGGGCCAAACAGCCACAGTTTGCCAACCAGGGCTTTATACTATATCCCAGGCATCTCAGTACTCAGTCAGGGAAGGAAATAAACAGGTTTTAATGACCTTCTCTCCCAGCAAATAACATTCCATTTCCTTCTACCTCCCTACTGTCAAACCCTAAATATAAGAACCAGAATGGCCCTGGCTGGTTGGCTCAGTGGTAGAGCATCAGCCAGGTGTGTGGAAGTCCCAGGTTCGATTCCCGGCCAGGGCACACAGGAGAAGCACCCATCTACTTCTCCCCCCCTCCCCCCCTTCTCCCTCTCTCTCCTCCCCTCCCACAGCCATGGCTCCACTGGTTCAAGAGCATCTATCTGCTGGGCTCTGAGAAGGGCTTGTGGAGCCTCCGCTTCCAGCTGTAAAAATAGCTCTGTTGCCAGCATGGCCCAAGATTGGCAGAGCATCCACCCCAGATGGGGATGTCAGGTGGATTCTGGTCCTGGGCGCATGTGGGAGTCTGTCTCTCTATCTCCCCTCCTCTCACTTGGAAAAGAAAAAAAAAATCAAGAATTGAAATAAACGTCCCAGGATGAAATACTCCAGATCCCATTCCTCTGGTTCCTGAAACCTCCAAACATGCTTCCAGTGTGTCACGCAGTTCAGTGATGTTTGGTGACGACCCGGCGCTGGGCACCAAGTAGACGGTCCAGGAATAATTTTTTTTTTTTTGCATTGAGAACTTTCTTCACAAGTGTTCACCCAGAGACAAATGAGAACTTCAGTTATTGAGTTGATTGGCCTTTTCCCTAAGAACTGTCCAATCCTAAAGTTCATAGGAAGTTTCCTCATTTTTTTTGTCTGTGAAGCGAATCACCAGGTGAATTGGTGGCAGCTGTGCTGACTGCCAGCGCCTCTGAGAGACTCTTTCTGTTTCGGGTGTGGAGCGATGGCCGTGACAGTCCCCAGGAGCCCCTGGGCTGCAGCTGGAATGGTGATGGCTCTTCTCACAGCGCTGAGGACGCCCACGGCTCAGCACAGAGAGACCCCAAGTAAGTGCTGGACGGCCACTCCTCAGAGACCCCGGGCTGGGCGTTAATTCCCCGGGGCTCGGGGGCTGAGGGCCTCTGACCAGACCCCAGGGAGGTTTTGAAAGGCTCCTGGGACAGTCCAGATGTCTCCCCCTTAGGAAGCAGGGTCTTGCCAGATTCCTTCTCACAACCTCTGCAGTTGCAGGGAGGGTAATTTCTCTCAGGGAAGGATCTCAGAGTTGGAACAAAAAGAGAAAGTCCATTTTTATACCGACTGTATGACAAAGTTATCACACTATTATTGTCTTCATTCCCCTTCCCCTTTCCACCCTCCCCTGTCGCCTTTGGCAACCAGCACTTTATTGTTTGTTTCTATGACTCTGTGGTTTGATTCTTCTTTCTCTTTTTTTTTTTTTTTTCTCATTTGCCCACCTGTCCCTCTTCCCATCATTAGAACATTTATTAACAAAAAGCATCGGTTCCCCACTGACCCACAATGCCACCTTGGTCAGAAATTAATGTAAATATATACATGGAACTTATTTTGGGATATATTTTTGACATCCATCCATTTTCTCGTACCAATAACATGGTATATTTATCACAGTTTTATTTGATACTTTGATATTTAGTAGAGCAAAGATTTTTCATATTTACTTCTTCAAGAGTAGTTTGCTAATCTTTGCCCCTTCTATTAAATATTATAATCTGCTTGTACAGTTTTAAATAATAAAAAAAACTGTAGAAATTTTGAGATACATACAATCCATAAATTCACTTGGGATAATTGTTATCTTTATAATAGTAAACCTTCCAATCGATGCACAAAATGTATCTTTCTATTTATTTGGGAATCTTTGAATATAGCTTATAAAAATATATTATCTGGCCCTGGCCAGTTGGCTCAGTGGTAGAACGTCGGCCTGGCGTGCAGGAGTCCCGGGTTCGATTCCCGGCCAGGGCACACAGGAGAAGCGCCCATCTGCTTCTCCACCCCTCCCCCTCTCCTTCCTCTCTGTCTGTCTCTTCCCCTCCCGCAGCCGAGGCTCCATTGGAGCAAAGTTGGCCCAGGCGCTGAGGATGGCTCCTTGGCCTCTGCCTCAGGCGCTAGAGTGGCTCTGGTTGCAACAGAGCATCGCCCCCTGGTGGGCAGAGCGTCGCACCTGGTGGGTGTGCGGGTGTGGATCCCGGTCGGGCGCATGTGGGAGTCTGACTGACTGTCTCCCCATTTCTGGCTTTTTCCTTTATTTTTTTATTTTGAAATTAAGTTCAATGCACTGGTATTGAAAAATTTATTATTTTCTTCAAGAAATCCTGCATCTCTTTTGAAGGTCTTATTCCCAGATAATATATATATTTGATGTGGTAATAATTGAAAATTTGTTCTTGGTTTGTATAATGTTTTAAAATGGATCTTGAGTCCAGCTAATTGCTAACCTATTGCTCTACCATTTAATGGTCGATTATTTTGGGTTTCTTTATTCACTGATTTCTCATAGGCAAACACTGGCAGTTTTATCTCTTTATTACCAACCACACATCGCCCCATTACTTGCTTACTTATTCGCTCTACATTCGACTTTCTTTCCTAAGTGCTCAGTTCGGGATTCGAGGCAGGGCGGTCACCTAAGTTCTTCCTGGGGACCCGATTCCATTCCGAGGCTGAGCGCAGGGTGTCCTGGGTCCCTCGCTGTGCCGGCGTCCCCCTTCCCTCCCCGTTCCCGGCGTGCCCGCGGGGCCGAGGGGCTGAGACCCCAGGCGGACTGCGTGCCAGGCGGCGGGTGCCCGCAGGGGACTTCGTGTACCAGTTCAAGGGCACGTGCTACTTCACCAACGGGACGCAGCGCGTGCGGCTGGTGGCCAGGCAGATCTACAACCAGGAGGAGATCGTGCGCTTCGACAGCGCCGTGGGCGTGTTCGAGGCCGTCACGGCGCTGGGGCGCTGGAGCGCGCAGAGCTGGAACAAGCAGAAGGAGCTCCTGGCCGAGTACCGCGCGCAGGTGGACACGCTGTGCAGGCAGAACTACAGGGAGATGGCGCCCTTCACCACCGCGCGGAGAGGTGGGCGCGAAGGCCGGGGAGCGAGCCTCCGCGGCTGCGCGAGACCTGGGTGGTCCAGGAAGGGGTCTCCCCTTCCACCCGAACAACTGTGGGAGGCCTGCGGGAGCCGTGGGTGTGGGGGATGAAGTCCCGGCGGGAGGAACTCCGCGTCTGCGGTGGGTAGCGGCTGGCCGGTCACCGCCCTGAACTTCAGTCTTTCCAAGGCCGCAGGGCGCAGCCCCAGCGCGCGGGCTGGGCGCCCCTCGCAGCGGTGCGCCCCTGCAGATTTTGATCTTCAGCAGAGGGCTGGTCCCCGGCTGCGGGCACGTTGTACACGCGCGTATCTGCGTATACACACATTTTGAGAATTGCCAGTGCACGCTGCGAAGAGTTTCCACATAAATGATCAGGTTTAATAAACAAATAAACACTTTTCTAAAAAGCAGGCTAACAAATTAGCGGACTGAAACCCAGAGCTGGGATTCTAACGAAAGACTATGCAAAACCTGTTATCTCCTCTATTTAGTGTGGGGGGAGGGGCTGGAGCCCCTGGCGGGAAGCCCGGGAAGCCCGGGGCCGCCTCGCCCTCTAACTTCCTTTGTCTGTTGTTCCTCCTAGTGGAACCCACAGTGACCATCGCCCCGGCCAGGACAGAGGCCTTAAACCACCACAACCTGCTGGTCTGCTCGGTGACAGACTTCTACCCTCGTCAAGTGACAGTCCGCTGGTTCCGGAACGACCAGGAGGAGACCGCCGGCGTCGTGTCCACGCCCCTTATTCAGAACGGGGACTGGACCTACCAGGTCCTGGTGATGCTGGAGATGACCCCCCGGCGAGGAGACGTCTACACCTGCCGCGTGGAGCACCCCAGCGTCCAGAGCCCCATCACCGTGCAATGGCGTAAGGGCCGCTTCACCGACACTGTGGACTCAGGAAACACGCAGGGCAGGGAGGCCGCTGGGTCTGGTGGGCGGGGTCCCTCCTCGTCTCTGTCGCGTCAGGCATCCCTCATACCTTCTCTCCTACCTAACTTCCCCATCTAATTTCCCGTTTGGGACTAGGGGAGCCCGAGGTCCCCCTATCTCAAGCCGGAAGGCACAGGCTGAGGGCTGATCTCATCTTCTCCTAAGACACTATGGCGACCCCTCTGCACGCCGACTCCCCAGGCTGCAGCTCAGCCTCGGCGGTGTGCGCTCGTAAGGGTCAACATTCTGGGCTTCCCCGTTGAGGCTGGGGTCTTGGAAAAGGTGGGTGGGTTATAGACGCACGGGCTTCCGGGGGCGCTGCCCGCCCCTCCCCCATCCATCTGCTCCGCCCCTCCCCCACCCATCTGCTCCGCCCCTCCCCCACCCATCTGCTCCGCCTCTCCCCCATCCATCTGCTCCGCCCCTCCCCCATCCATCTGCTCCGCCCCTCCCCCATCCATCCGCTCCGCCCCTCCCCCACCCATCCGCTCCGCCCCTGGGGGGTGTGCGCGCGCCCGTGCGCTCAGCCTCCCCTGCGTGCGTTCAGACCTCTCTGTGTCCTGGCCCCTGGCTTAGACTCCAGGCTTCCGGACGAGGACACCGGGGAGTGAGTGTGGGGGGCAGACACCGATCTGCCGGCTTCTCCTCCCAGGGGCGCAGTCTGAATCCGCCCAGAGCAAGATGCGGAGCGGCGTCGTGGGTTTCGTGCTGGGCCTGGTCTTCCTGGGTCTGGGCCTCGCCGTCCACCTTCGCAGTGAGAAAGGTGAGGCGCCTGGGAGGAAGCGGGGGACGGATGCCGGGCAGAGGCGGCCTGCTGCAACTTCTCCTGCCTGACCCCCAAAGGAAGGGGTGCTGGGAGGGGAGCGGTCAGAATGTGCAGAAATTAGGGGGGCTCCATCTCCTTGTCCTGGGTCAAGCTTGCGTCGTCGCAGAGGTGAGAGGTGGAGGGGTTATTCTCAGATAGAGACGGGCGGCTCTGGTGCTGAGCTCACCCGTCAGGCGCTGTTACTGTGCCGCTTCCTGCTCTGAGCTCCTTCCTTAGAAGAGGCATCTTCCTTCGGGGACCCGCTCAGTGACTTTGGGTGATCTCACTGTATGGCAGGCAAAGCAGTGGTGGGATTCAAATAATTTAACAACGGTTCTCTGCTCTAATGACCATTTTAAGTATAAAAAAACCCTATATATTGAAAGGTGGTTTATCATTTCATCCATTTAATACTTAAATAAGAACAATCAAAGAGGTACACAAAACTAGATTATGTTATGAGTTTAAAAATATTAAAAAAATATTAAATACCTGACAAAACGCAACAAAACTGTTATTTAAGATATCTCCATATTCCTTTTTATTTATTTTTTTACAGAGAGAGTCAGAGAGCAGGATAGATAGGGAAAGACAGACAGGAATGGAGAGAGATGAGATGCATCAATCATCAGTTTTTTGTTGTGACACCTTAGTTGTTCATTGATTGCTTTCTCATATGTGCCTTGACCCTGGGCCTTCAGCAGACCGAGTAACCCCTTGCTTAAGCCAGCGACCTTGGGTCCAAGCTGGTGAGCCTTACTCAAACCAGATGAGCCTGCGCTCAAGCTGGCGACCTCAGGGTCTCGAACCTGGGTCCTTTGCATCCCAGTTCGATGCTCTATCCACTGCACCACCACTTGGTCAGGCACCATATTGCTTCTTGATTGGTGTCCTCAGTTGCAATTTTTTTTCACCTGTGGACGGAATGAACATCACTACGGGCACTTGGAATACGCTGATGCGCAAATGAACGTTAAAAAAAAAAAAGTAAGGAATGTCAATTTGTGATTTCCACATGGGGCAGCTGCCCAGGTGCCCACCTTAGAGAGAATCCTGATGACAAGTGCCGTTTTAACAACCGGTTAACTGAACTCAACAAAAAATTATGTATCGGGTTCTGCTGAACCGGTGTGAGCCGGCTGAATCCCACCACTGAGTCAAAGTCTTACTGTATTAGGGTGGGGGCACAGAAGAGAATGTCTGAGGCTCCTGAATTTCCTTTTGGGGGTCAGATAAGCAGAGACAGATGCAATTTTCCCTTACCCAGGTTAATGAGTTTTTCCCCGGTTCTCTTTCCCTTCCTCCTGCGGACAGAACACCCCGCGGCTCCGCCCACAGGTAATCTCCGCGCTCCTCTCGCGCTCCACTGTGACTCCCGTAAGACAGGAAAGGGAGCTGAGAGGGTTTGTCTGGACACTCTGACGGGCTTCCGCTATGTCCTCCCTGCTTCACGCCGGGGGAAAGTTCCGGAACAATCTGCATAGTCTCTGTAGGAAACTTGAGATCATTTCTCAGTCTGAGACCCAGCCTTTGACATCAGCTGTTCAGTGAGGTTTGGATGAGGCCCCCAGAGTCCAATTTACAGAGACGGTTGCTGACCTCGCCGGCGGGCGAGACCACAGGGAACCCCAGCTCTCAGCCCCTCGCCCCCGGCCTGTCCTTCGCCGGAGCGTGTCCTTAGGCCCCTTCAAGCCGAAGTCTGAGCTCACCGTAGCCGAGCATGGCGCTTGCCCGTGGCCAGGAGAGGGCGTGCGGAGCGGGTGTTGCTACAAGACGCACCTTCTTGTCCTGAGGACGGACGGACGCTGCAGACAGGCCCGGGGAGGGCAGGGGCCGAGCGGATTCCGGGATGTGAGGCTCATGACCCCTTCTCCTCTCTCCTCCAGGGCTCGTGCACTGACCTAACCATTCTTCTTTCCGGGACCTGTCGCCTCTTTTCCTTGGTCTTGTCCCGCTGTGACCGTTGTCCGCAGTTCCCAGCGTCCCCTCCACCCGGCCTGTGAGCCAGCCGCCCCCCGCCAGCGGCCAACACCGGGATCCTGCTCCCACAGTGGCTGAGAGGACTCGGCCGCCTGTTCCCCGTCTTCCCTGCGTCGCTGTCTGTGCCTGACGCGCACCGCGGTGCCCTGGGCCCTGTTCCCTGCGCAGCCGGTGGTGTCTGCACCCTAAGTGTTCCCTGCGGCACCTCGGTCCCGGCGCTCTTTCCGAAGACGGCCCATGGATTAAGTGTCAAGCTTCTCTTTCAGTGTTTTCCTTTCAGAATTAAACAGACTTGTGTATCACCTGTGCTCCAGTTCCGCTTGTGTGTGTGATGCTGGTGGTTTCGAGGGGGAAACAGTGAACAAGGCAGAGGTCGCTTCTCAAGTTCAGTTTTGCTGCAAAAAAGGCCATGTCCAGGCACGGGGACCGGAAAGCCACGGGTGTCGTGCTCGGTCTAACTCGGGTGCCACGTAAGAACGGGACCTGAGGTGTGAAGCAAACTCAGTTTTCCGTCATCCTGGGGGCCTTGCACATCGGTCCTTCCTGGTTCCCACTGCAGTCTGACGAGGTCCAGTATTTGTGCAAGTGCACTTATTTTGTGCCTAGTGCTAATGAATGGAGCCAACAGTGCAAATATCTGCCAAGAGCCCTGTGTACACGGGCGCAAAAAACAGCAATTGTTAATTGAATATGATCCTCTCCTGCAACGTAGTTAGCAATGGAGGTTTTATTAGATAGCACTGTTTCAGGTGCTTATGAAGAAAATCCTACTCATACCAGCTTAAGCGAAAACTTTTACAGGGGATCCTCGGGTTATGAAACAGTTCTGTTCCTACAACAGTGACATAACCCGAGTTTTAGTGTAAGTTGAAACACACCCTAGCCCAAGTCACTTACCTATCCTAACACAGGTGTCAAACCATCATCTAGAACAGGGGTAGTCAACCTTTCTATACCTACCGCCCACTCTTGTATCTCTGTTAGCAGTAACATTTTCTAACCGCCCACCGGCTCCACAGTAATGGTGATTTATAAAGTAGGGAAGTAACTTTACTGTATAAAATTTATAAAGCAGAGTTACAGCAAGTTAAAGCATATAATAATAATAATTACTTACCAAATATGTCAGATTTTCACTGTTTGGAAGAATAAATTTTTATAAAACAACTTACTATAGTTAAATCTATCTTTTTATTTATACTTTGGTTGCTCTGCTACTGCCCACCATGAAAGCTGGAGCGCCCCCTAGGGGGCGGTAGGGACCAGGTTGACCACCACTGAGAACATAAAGTCAAAAGTAACCAAAGAAAAAGAAAAAGTCCATAAATATAAGAGCCATGATAAGGGCCAAAAAAATCGCCAAACAAAGCAACAGAAACAGAACGCTTGTGCTTTTCACAGTCCAAAATGGCGTAGGTAAGTGTCCTGGGGGCCACAACTCTCTCACTCATACAGCTAGTGACTCGTGTATTCTTCCGCGGCAAGCAACCGAATTAGTTCGCCCACGTAGTCTGTAAGTACCCCGCTAATGGCGTAAGCCAAAAACACTCATGTCTCAATTTTTTAAAGTTTTTATGTGATTGAGGGTTGTAAACTCGAAACATGGTATATCAAGATTGTTGTAACCAGAGAACCCTCCTTTACTTTTTTGAGTTAATGTGATTGCAAAGTTTGTATGTGAGTTTGGTTTCAAAACATGCCTAGACCCCAGGACTCAAACGAGGTCTTTACTTCTCCTCCCTCTCACTCCGCTCCTTCCTCTCTCCAGCTCCCTCCCTCCGCTCTCTGACTGCTCTGTCCTCTCTCCCTCCCCTCAGTGTTCTTTCTCTTCCTACTCTGTCTCTCTCTGTCCGCTTCTCTTTCTCTCTCTAACTCCTTTGCCATCCCTGTCTGTCCGAATGAACATTTCTTTTACTGTTAATTTTTTTTAAACAGTGACAGAGAGAGAGCCAGAGAGAGGGATAGATAGGGACGAGAGGGATAGGGACAGACAGACAGGAACGGAGAGAGATGAGAAGCATCAATCATTAGTTTTTAGTTGCGACATCTTAGCTGTTCATTGATTGCTTTCTCATATGTGCCTTGACTGTGGGGCTGCAGCAGACTGAGTAATCTCTTGCTCAAGCCAGCGACCCTGGGTCCAAGCTGGTGAGCTTTGCTCAAACCAGATGAGCCTACGCTCAAGCTGGTAACCTTGGGGTCTTGAACCTGGGTCCTCCTCATCTCAGTCCGATGCTCTATCCACTGCGCCACCACCCGGTCAGGCTTTTTTCTGTTAATTTAGTAAATGGCTTTTCACTCTTTCTGTCTCTGTACCCACATTTTTCCTTTTGTCCATATCTATGTGAATTTCTCTTCCTTTGTTTATTTCTCTCCTTTATTCTCACTCTATGACTCTCTCATATAAATATGAAAGGTGAGAAGGATCAACTCGTATTTGCTTCATTATAGTTTTTTTTTTTTATTATTGATTGATTTTCATACATGCCTTGACCCCTCGCTCAAGCCAGTGACCTTGGGATCATGTCTATAGTTTCACATTCAAGCTGGCAACCCTGCACTCAAGCTGACAAGTCCACACTCTAGCTGGGGAGCTTAGGGTTTTGAACCTGGGCTCTCAGGATTCTGGGCTAACCCTCTATTCCCTGCACCACTAGTGCTCAGGCAAGATGTAAATCTCTTAAAAAGCCTCCCACTAGTCCCACAACCCCATAATGTCTTCTTAAGAACCTGGGTGACATCCTTTTGAAATATGAGCATCAAGGAGGATAGAGCTCCTATCTCCCAGTCTTTGTGAGAAGAGTAGGAGCCCAACTTCAGTGATTACCTTGCTCCAAGGTGCAAAACTACCTCCTGCTATGAAGATGGGAGAAAGTTTATCT
Organism: Saccopteryx bilineata; assembly: GCF_036850765.1. NCBI lineage: Eukaryota > Metazoa > Chordata > Mammalia > Chiroptera > Emballonuridae > Saccopteryx > Saccopteryx bilineata. Next base: position 2,782,616 of record NC_089490.1, on the reverse strand, counting down.
TTCTTTAGAGCAGAGCCAATGAGCAAACACAGATGGTCTAAAATCCTCCCTCCCCACCTCTTAAAAGCTCTTCTGTCCCTTTTATTTCCAGGGGTGCTGAGTATCTACACTTGGTCTGTGCTCTCTTTTATTATTGGTAATAGTATTAAGATAAAAATCAGTGTCTCATTTTGTCCAGTGCAATTTTTCTTCAACACTGCCCAGTGGGCATAATTTCAAGAGGTCCAACTGGCAGCTCACCTTGCATTCAGAGATAAGTACGTTAAGGTAAATTTATAAATAGACTCCTGGACAGTGGAAAATGGCTTGATCATTGAGACCAGCAGCTGAAAGGAGCAAGATTAGATTTGAGATAAAAAAAAGTCTAGGGATCAGGCATGAGGATATTGGTATGACAGTGAACACAAAGTGTATAAGTCTGTTTTCTTGCAAATGCTCACCAGAGAGCATCCTCTGCAGAGGATACAATGATGACCAGATAGGTAGAATGATACAAGTGGTACATGTCAGCCAGCATTTCTCCTTGGGCAGCCCTGTGCTTCTTCAATAAGTCCATGAATGGAATAGGCACGTAGCAGAGACTGAAGCTATTCAGAAACCAAGGGTCATCTAACTACTGTTAGTTCTGAATTCCCAAGTCCTCAAGAGTATAGCGCTGCTGAACCATGGGTAAGGTGCAGTTTCTCAACAAAACTCAACCACGGTTTGGTAGCACATTGATTGATTGCACCATATCATTTCTGCCATGGGGGGCAAAGAAAATAGCATGTTGTCAGGAGTAATGAACCCAGATGATTATAATGATTTGGGTTGCTGTTAACAAATGGACACAATGAAGGGTAGGTAAGTCTCGAATTTAGGGGATTCACTAATGTATTTTGACACATGACCAATTATAATTGCAAAGAGGCGATGGATTACGGGGCCTATTGGCCTGACAAGGCGACTAAAGTCTCCACCTTGTGAGTGATGAAAGCCTGTGCTACCCCATCAAGAAGACAAGTTAGAGTAGTTGAGTGGCTGACTTCGTGAGGGAGAGCTGAATGGGAAGGGGTGACTCTCAGTTATAGCCTTGTGACTGGCAGGGATGGAAACTTGCTCCATAAACCTTTCTGTTACATCTCTTATAATGCTTGCAATCATCCACAAGGTTAAAGAATCAGCAACACAGTGACTTAATAAGGGCTATCATTCGGTCTTTGCAGTGCAAAGGGTGGAATTCGGAACCCATGTCACGTCACTTTAGTTCAACAATAATTTCAGTTACAATTTCAGGAGAATGGTGTGAGAAAATTCAGACTTACCTGACATTGACTGTGTCCTTTCTCAAGCATGTTTCTTCTTGCTACTCAGAGCCATTTCCCATGTTAAAGGGGTTCACTTGACCTATGGTGAAGTGTAGCCTAAAAACTCAGGAGAATTAATGCCCCCAGGGGCAAACCCAACCAGTAGGCAGTAGGTGACGGTAGGTAAGTGCCTAAGTCTCTTGTCCTTCAGGCGAACCTCTATGGAAGGTATTGTGCTTGCTATGTGGGAGGTCTCAGTGAATTGGAGTCTGCATTGCCCACAGTGGTAATCTTAATATTATATATTTATTTTGTTTTTCTTTCTCCCTTCCTCTTTCACTTTTCCCATTTCATCCCTCCTGTTCCCTAGACCAGTGGTCCCCAACTGTTTTGGGGCTATGGGCCGGTTTAATGTCAGAAAATATTTTCATGGACCAGCCTTTAGGGTGGGATGGATAAATGCACAAAATAAAATTATGTGACCGGTGTAAAAACTGTGTTATTTTAATTATTTATTTATTCATTCATTTTGGAGAGAAGAGGGAGAGACAGAGGGAGAGAGAGAGAGGAGAGACAGAGAGAGAGAAGGGGGAGGAGCTGGAAGCATCAACTCCCATATGTGCCTTGACCAGGCAAGCCCAGGGTTTTGAACTGGCGACCTCAGCATTTCCAGGTCGATGCTTTATCCACTGTGCCACCACAGGTCAGGCCAACTGTGGTATTTTTAAATATAATTGTCAAATTTATGAGACAAGCATCAAGAGTAAGTCTTAGATGGATGTAACAGAGGGGATCTGGTAATTTTTTAAAAATAAAACATTGTTCAGACTTAAATAAAACAGAAATAATGTAAGTTATTTATTCTTTCTCTGCGGACCGGTACCAAATGGCCCATGGACCGGTACTGGTCCGCAGCCTGGGGATTGGAGACCACTGTCCTAGACCGCCTAGCGATTGAACCAGCAGTATCCAAACCCTTGTCTTAGACTTTGCTTTTAGGGAAACCCACTTAAGAAAAATGATGTGTGCAATTTGGTTAAGAGCCAGGTTAGTGAAAAAATAATAGTAATTCTGTGCTTTTTATGTTTCACCAAAAAAGTGGAACCATAGTTATTCACCTCAGACTACACTTCACTATTTTTATGTTACAACTTATTGTCTCAAAAACAGTGATAGAAGATTCAAGATGATGGTGGAGTAGGTGGAAGTTATACTTACCTCCTGTCAGGGCCAAATGGAAATTATAGTTAAAATATAAAACAATCTACCTGAATAACCAACTGAAGTCTAGCTGAACATAAATCTCATAACCAAGGATTTTCAGAAGAAGCCACTTAGGGAATGGTAGGAAGGGCACAGATGTGAAAAGGGGCTGGTCATGCACCATCTGTGGTGGCTTAGAATCTGGAGAGATATATGGGCTACAAAGTTTTTCCTTGAGGAGTAAGGGGTTTAAACCCCCCATGTCTGGTTCCACAGCTCAGAGCACCAGAGCCAGGAAGAGGAGCCCATATAACATCTGGCTCTGAAAATTAGTGGGTATTCTACCCATCAAGGAAAAATGGGAGTCTGCTAGAAACCCTGGCACACTCTTAAAGTATCAGTGCAAAAAGTCTTATTCTCATTTACTCACTCTGGGATCCAGCAAAGGGAGGGTACTTTAAATGAACTAAACTCATGAGAGTAAAGACTAGGTTGTGTGGCTTTGGTGAGAGAGCTCATCGGACAGCTGCCAGGGTCCCTGGGCTGAGATCTTCTCTCACATCATCTATAGATGCCATCTTTCTTTCTTTCTTTTTTTTTAAACCATTTATTCACTTAGAGAGGAGAGAGAGAAGGAAGGAGAAGCAGGAAATATCAACTCCTACATGTGCCTTGACCAGGCAAGCCCAGGGTCTTGAACTGGTGACCTCAGTGTTCCAGGTCTGATGCTTTGCCCACTGCGCCACCACAGGTCAGGCTAGATGCTGTCTTTCTTGGGTGAATAACTCCCTCCATATGTCATCAGCCTGGGGGAAAGCACTAGCCCCACCATCTTGACTCCCTGTGGCTCCGTCCTGCCAAGTTCACACCTTGCGGAGGAGTCAACTGCATAAGCCTGTGGTGTAGAGATCTTAGAGGACTCAGGAGGTGTCAGAGACTGATTTCTGCGAGAGCCATTGTCTCCTCCTTCCTTCTTACTTGACTGGCATCACCCTCGACAGGAGATCCACCAGCCCCATGCTCCCAGCAGCCATGCCTTTCTGTCCTTGGGCTTTCAAGGAGGACTGGGCAAAATTTGGAACAGACTGAATTGTGTGGCTCTAGGGTGGGGATCGCTTTTCCCTTGCACATCTAACCAGGGCAGAACATTTTCTTCAAATAGTCAAGGTTCTTACCATGTTAACTCCCCAAGGACCCATCTCACCACAAAAGTCTGTGGGCACCTGGTAGGTGGTAGCTAGCCTGGGTATACCTTGGAACTTTTGCTGAATGACCTCAGACTCAGCACTGGCACTGAGTTTGAATTTTTTTCAATCAGGTTAACACTACCTGTCCCTACCCAGTGACTCCCTGAGATCCTACTTCACAAGAATTTCACAACTCCAGAGTCTCTTTCAGTGACTAAGCCTAACAGGTAGGTGGCAGTTGGAAGCAGGCAGAAGAAGATCTAAGGGTGCCTTGGACCGTTTGCTGGCCTGCTCATGGGTTTGGTGCTGTAGGAAGATGGCATTAGTGTGTAGCTTGGTCTTTCTCCTACATATTTAGGCTCAGTTGAGCCAACTCAAACTGTGAATGGCTTTGTAGCTCAAACAAGTTGCCCAAGGCCCGTTACAGGCAACACCTGACATTTACCTGCACCACGATCCTTCACAAAAGGCCCTAGAACCCATACAGTCAGTGGAAGCTTCAAACAACATCAGTGCAAGACCCCAATCAGCACTGTAGTGGCACATCCAAAGAGAGATCTTGGCTGGTGCCAGTCCTGCTGAGGCCAAATCTGTCTCATGTGGTCAGCACCTGCATAGCCTCTCATACCCTGTGGTAAAAGTCCACTACTCAGAGAAGGGTCAATAGCAATCAAGGCTCAACTACAATAGGAGTATCCACATAACCCATGTAAAGGAGCACCAGCTGATGTGATCAAAGTGACTGCACTACTGGATCCCACAAGGTATCTATTATATAAAGTCACCTTACCAAGACTTGGAGACACAAGAAATATACCTAATGCACAGAAACAAACACAGGGAGGCAGCCCAAATGGGGAGACAAAGACACGTGCCCCAAAAGAAACACCAGGAGAAGTCTCAGGAAAAAAATAAAAATAAAAACAAGTAATCTACCAGACATAGAGTTTAAGACAATGGTTATAAGGATGCCCAAGAAACTTGGTAATAATTTAAACAGTATATAAAAAGACATAGAGACTAGTATAAAAAAGAGCCAGTCAGAAATAAAGACTACAATAATTGAAACAATACACTAGAGAAGTCAACAGTAGGCTAAGTAAAGCAGAGGTTCAAATCAGTGCTTTGAAAGATGAGGTAGCAAAAAACATCCATCAGAGCAGAAAAAAAATGAAGATGGTTTAAGGGATATTTGTGACAACACGAAACATAACAACATCTGCATCATAAAAATACCAAAGAAGAAGAGAGAGCACAAAGGATTGAGAACCTAGTTGAAGAAATAATGACTCAAAATTTTCTTAACCTGGTGAAAGAAAAAGACACACAGGTGTGGGAAGCACAGGGAGTCCCAAACAAAACGAACCCAAAGAGGCCCACACCAACACACATCATAGTTAAAATGGTAAAGGGTAAAGGCAAAGAGAGAATCTTAAACGGAGTTAGAAAAAGACAGTTACCTACAAGGGAGCTCACATAAGACTGTCAGCTGATTTTTCAACAGAAGCATTTCAGGCCAGAAGGAATTGGAATAAAATGGTCAAAATGATGAAAGCAAGGGCCTACAACCAAGACTGTGCTACCCAGTAAAGCTATCGTTTAAAAGTGAAGGAGAAATCAAGAGTTTCCCAGATATGAGAAAGCTAAAAAAGTTCATTGCTTCCAAATCCATAATATTACAAGAAATGTTAAAGGGATTTCTTTCAGAAGAAAGAAAAGAAAAAGAGGAAAATAGTTATAAAGAACAAAATGGCAATAAATATATACCTATCAATAATCATTTTAAATGTAAATGGATTAAAGGTTGCAATCAAGAGACATACGGTAGGTAAATGGATAAGAAAACAAGACCCATATATACTGCTCACAAAAATTAGGGGATATTTCAAAATAAATATGAAGTGATTAAAAAAAGAAGCATTTGATTTTTTTTTATTAAACAAGAATATCAGAAAAGCAAAGGACAAGTCAAAGAAAGTTGTTCAATTATGCAAATGAGATGCAAACCAAATTATCGTGATTGAGTAGCAAAAAAAAATTAAATGTTTCTTTTTTTATTGCTTCATATTAATTTTGAAATATCCCCTATTTTTTTGCGAGCAGTGTATATGGTGTCTACAAGACACCCACCTCTGAATGAAAGACACCCACAGACTGAAAATGATGGGGTAGAAAATTTACAGCAACATAGATGGACCTTGAGAACATTATTCCGAGTGAAATAAGTGAATCAGGAAGAGCTGAGAACTGTGTGATTTCACACAGAGGTGGGATATAAAACTGAGTCTTGTGGACATAGACAAAAGTGAAGTGGTTACGGGGGGGGGGGAGGTGTGGGGGAGGAGTTGGGGGAGGATAGTGAAGAGGGACAAATATACGGTGACAGAAAGTGATTTAACTTTGGGTGATGGGCACACAACACAACCAACCGTTCAAATGCTACAGAAATGTTCACCTGAAACCTATGTATTCTTATTGATCAGTGTCACCCTGTTAACGTTAGTTTTCTAAATAAAATAAAAAAGAAAGAAAAAAGCCAAATTATCATTTCTGATTTTCTGTTACTTCTAGGTCACTTTCAGAACCTTGCTATACCCATGACTCACCCCCCCCCCCTTTTATTTTGAAGGCTTTTACTTTTCCAGGAAGTGCTGACCTCTTCCCTCTGGCCTTGCTCTATGTCATATGAGTGAGGTCTACCACTTCCAGTTTCGGCTCTCTACTATGGTTGGAATTTGCCACCAGCCCTAAAACATCTCTGATGATATTATTATTATTTTTTGTCTTAACATAGTATTTATTTTTCTCTTTCTTTCAAAAATTAAATTTAACAGGGTGACACTGATTGACAAGAGTACATAGATTTCGGTAAACATCTCCACATCATTTGAACAGTCAATTATGTTGTCTACCCATCGCCCAAAGTCAGATCATCCTCCGTCACCTTATGTTTGCCCCTTTTTATACCTTCCCCCCTCCCTGCCCCCCTCCCCTCCCCCTGATAACCACTGCACTCTTATCTATGTTCATGAGTCTCAATTTTGTGTCCAACTTATGTGTGGAATCACACAGTTTTTAGCTTTTTCTGATTTCCTTATTTCACTCAGTATAATGTTCTTAAGGCCCATCTATGTTGTCGTAAATGATACGATGTCATCATTTCTTTGTGGTGATATTATTTTTGAGGCTTTGTCACCATAAGACATTTTAAGAGGAGTCCCACCATTAAACAGAAGATATTTATTATTTTCTGTATCCTGCTCTTACAGTACACGCCGCATATAACCTTCTTATTGTGAACTGAGACTAAAGGTCCCTTACTGAGAATGGCAGGGGTGAGAATCACAATAATCCTTAAAAACAACGATTTTCCTTATAGATTCATGTTCTTGGAGGGCATGAGATTTTGAATTTACAATAGTATGAAAGGCCTTCAGTTCTTTTAGCTGAAACACATCATTTACCTTAAAGGATAAATTTCCCCAAATAAATTGGATTTATATTTCCTGACCTAGACATGTATACTATTCTCTAGCTCATGACTTGAGAATAATTTTTCATAGTGGGGGATTTCACAGTAGCATTTTAAGAGTGATATATAACTTATGTAGAGAGAGTTGTAATACACACACACACACACACACACACGTGTGTGTGAGAGAGAGAAACCAGTAACACACAGGTTAGAAAACAGAACACAGCCTCCCAGAAAGCTCTCTGTGTGCACTTTCTAATTACCAACCTTTCCCTTAAGAGGAAAACATGAATCTTAATTTGTGAAAATTGTTTCCTTGTCTTATGAACTCATGGTTTTGAATTTCATATAAATAAAATTTTACTTATTGGTTTTGTTTGTTTTCTTTGAGAAATATTTTATAAGATTTGCATATTCTTACATGTAGTTACACACACACATTAGAATGGTTACTGTTAAAGATTCGGAACGCATCAGGGTTGGTGTGGATGTAGGGAAATTGCAACACTTGCGCTTTGCTGATAGAAATGGGGAATGGTGCAGCCACTGTAGAAACCAATATGGTGGTTCTTCAAAAAATTAAAAATAGAATTACCATGTGCTCTAGCAATTGGGGAGACTACACACACACACACACACACACACACACACACACACACACACATAAAAGAACTGAAAAGAGGGACTTGAACTCGAACAGACATTTGTATGCCAGTATTTACTGCAGCATTATTCACAACAGCCAAAGGTGGAAACAACTCAAACGTATGTTGTTGAACGACTGGGTCAGTGTGGCATACATGTAGGAGGAAACACGACTCAGCCTCGTAAAGAAAGGACATTCTGATAATACTACAACATGCACGGTCAAGTTTCTAGAGAGAAGAGGTGGACGGGTGGTGGTCAGGGGCTGGAGGGAGGATGGGAACAGAGAGTTACTATCTGATAGGAGCAGAGCTTCAGTTTGGTGAGGGGAGAGGACAAACACGTTTTGGAGATGGATGGTGGTGCTGATTGCATGACAGCGTGAATGTGCTTAACGCCGCTGAACTACACACTGAAAAATGGCTCAAATGGTAAATTTTGTTATCCATATTATGCCACAATAAAGTAAGGGATAAGGCAAGAAAGGTAGGAATGATACCTGGAATTGGTGTAAAGATATGCAAGAGTCATCTCTACACCTTTTCTCATCCAGTCCTAAACATAGTTCCCAAAGTTTGGGCGTGGAGATTAGAGTTTCAGGTTTGGAGAATATAAATCATACTCAAAGTTAACAATATATTTGAGGGTTACTGTGTGGCACACATTAAGCTAAGGGTTTAATATGTATTACCTCAAAGGTCATCTCCACAGCCTGTTTTGTGGCTACTGAAGGATTACATTCTATGTAAATTGAATATATTGCGGTATTAATATATTATTGAAATCTCAGTTAAGCTATAAAGTCTCATGCAATACAAGTAACCCAAAGTAGAATGTTGTCAGTAAACACAATTCATAAGCTTGAACATCGAGTGAATTCAAATTGTGTTTATACTATTGACAAATAGAGGTGTCTTCAGGGAAGAGGGACCCTGCTAGCAGGTCGGAGACCTCCATCCCTTCCTTCTCACTTATAACCCGAATCAGCAAAGTGGGGGGTGCTTTCTAAGCTACACACCGTGGTATCTCGTGGGAGAGTCTCACTTCTGACTTCCGTCTCTTTCTAACCTAGAGAGTTTCTATCTCACCAAGAAATAGAGTGGGGGGAAAACCTCTCAGATCTCATACTTATGAGAAAGATTTCACTTCTTGTTCTCAAAATCCATTTTTTTGTTTAAAATACTTAATTTCAGTTTATTGTTTTTTTCCACAGATTTTAGAATTCTATTTTAAAATTGAAACCCTAAACATCACCCCTTCCTCATTTTTCTGCATTGTAGATATAAAACACACTGCACGGAGGGGAGAAAGTCTGTGGTCCTCTCAGTGATCTCCAAATGGGTGAGGGGAGAGGACGAAATAGAAGCACAGAAAGGGAGAACACGTGTTTATTATGTTACAATATCATTTGGACACTTTGTGTGTCATTAACATGACAAGGGGGAGAGAGAGAGAGAGAGAGAGAGAGAGAGAGAGAGAGAGAGAGAGAGAGAGAGAGGTTAAATGGGGCCGAGACATCTGCTCACATTCCCACGTGGGGGTCTCCCGATCGTGTATGAGCTGAATTAGCCCTGGCAAAAGGCCGAGAGATTGTAGACTCTAAACAAAGATACTGCCGCAAGAGATTTCCTTTTTCTCCAGCACTGATATCGAATGAGGGTGCTGAGAACCAGGGGGCTGGGCGGCTCGGCCCAGGGCTTTCTGTGGAAGGCAGGCAATGGATAGAAGACTGAGCTGGAAGAGTTCCTGAAGGTCAGCGACCTCTGAGGGAAAAACTGGCCCCACAGCCCAGACACGCAGGGAGGTGAGGAGGCCGTGGAAGGAGCACTGCGAGGCCGTGAAACAGGGAGCAGGGCTCGGCCATACGTCAAGGCCAAGGCAGGGAACTAGAGTCCCAGCCCTTCCTCTTCTTTCCTGTAAAGACGGACCACCGGGAAGAGGAAACAGCATGAGGTCGAGGGGTGCTCTGTTTCCGCCCCAAGGGCATCTCATTGCCCGACTTGCCCTCAAGTCCTCAAACACGCTTGTGTATCCTGGGTGCCGAGCCTTCCCCGTTGGCTTCGCTCCCCGCAGGAACATCGTCCCAGGGCTGGCACACCTGATTCTCACCTTCCCCGTGGACCGGGCGGTGCGTGGCTCACGTCACGCGTGGTCCTTCCGCGTCTGGAGGCACCGCCCAAGTGCAGCCCCCGGATGATTAGGACAGAGCCCACCACGATGCCCATGAGGCCCACGGCCAGCCCCAGGGCACAGACCACCGTCTCCGTCAGCTCCGACATCGGGGCTGGAGTCTCAGGCTCTGAGGATAAAAAAATTTACAGGGTCAGGCCCCGGCCAGTTGGCTCAGGAGTACAGTGTTGGCCCAGGTGTGGAAGTCCCGAGTTCGATTCCCGGCCAGGGCACACAGGAGAAGTGCTCATCTGCTTCTCCACACTTTGTCCTCTCCTTTACCTCTGTCTCTCTCTTCCTCTCCTGCAGCCAAGGCTCCATTGGAGCAAAGTTGGCCCCGGGTGCTGAGAATGGCTCCATGACCTCAACCTCAGGTGCTAGAATGGCCCTGGTTGCAACAGAGCAACGCCCCAGATGGACAGAGCATTGCCTCCTGGTGGGCGTGCCAGGTGGATCCTGGTCGGGCACATGCGGGAGTCTGTCTGACTGCCTCCCTGTTTCCAACTTCAGAAAAATACAAACAAACAAACAAACAAACCTTACAAGGTCAAAGTGTAACCGGGAAGAGAGATGCTGTGTTACTGACATCCTGCTATCAGTCTGACTAGCCCTGAAACAGAGCTAAATAAGAATGAACCAACGAAGTCAGTTTATGCCAGCATTCCTGCAAAATGTTAAGTCCAGTGTGTTGGTCCCATAACCATGACTCAATATTGCTGGCTCAGTGGTCAAAGTTAAGTATTCCGTAACAAATCAACAGTACACCACCGATCCTGTGCTTTCTCCTCCGGCTAAGTTCTCGTTACAGTTAAAGGCCTGTTCCCCTCCGGCTGAGGCTCAGCAAGGGTTAACATCTGAGCAAGAAGAGGAACCTCGTCTCCTCACTCCCACCAGGCTGGGGCTTGCAATCCTGATTCTGGGGCTTGCAATCCTGATTCTGGGGCTTGCAATTCTGATTCTGGGGCTTGCAATTCTGATTCTGGGGCTTGCAATCCTGATTCTGGGGCTTGCAATCCTGATTCTGGGGCTTGCAATCCTGATTCTGGGGCTTGCAATTCTGATTCTGGGGCTTGCAATCCTGATTCTGGGGCTTGCAATCCTGATTCTGGGGCTTGCAATCCTGATTCTAGGGCTTGCAATCTTGATTCTGGGGCTTGCAATCCTGATTCTGGGGCTTGCAATCCTGATTCTGGGGCTTGCAATCCTGATTCTGGGGCTTGCAATCCTGATTCTAGGGCTTGCAATCCTGATTCTAGGGCTTGCAATCTTGATTCTGGGGCTTGCAATCCTGATTCTGGGGCTTGCAATCCTGATTCTGGGGCTTGCAATCCTGATTCTAGGGCTTGCAATCCTGATTCTAGGGCTTGCAATCTTGATTCTGGGGCTTGCAATCCTGATTCTGGGGCTTGCAATCCTGATTCTGGGGCTTGCAATCCTGATTCTGGGGCTTGCAATCCTGATTCTGGGGCTTGCAATCCTGATTCTGGGGCTTGCAATCCTGATTCTAGGGCTTGCAATCCTGATTCTAGGGCTTGCAATCTTGATTCTGGGGCTTGCAATCCTGATTCTGGGGCTTGCAATCCTGATTCTGGGGCTTGCAATCCTGATTCTAGGGCTTGCAATCCTGATTCTAGGGCTTGCAATCTTGATTCTGGGGCTTGCAATCCTGATTCTGGGGCTTGCAATCCTGATTCTGGGGCTTGCAATCCTGATTCTGGGGCTTGCAATCCTGATTCTGGGGCTTGCAATCCTGATTCTGGGGCTTGCAATCCTGATTCTAGGGCTTGCAATCCTGATTCTAGGGCTTGCAATCTTGATTCTGGGGCTTGCAATCCTGATTCTGGGGCTTGCAATCCTGATTCTGGGGCTTGCAATCCTGATTCTAGGGCTTGCAATCCTGATTCTAGGGCTTGCAATCTTGATTCTGGGGCTTGCAATCCTGATTCTCGCCCAAAGCCAAAAAGCCAACCTGCTGTGGGAATCTGTGGGGCTGTTACAGGAGACAGAAGCCCCAAGTTTCTGAGTTACTGCCGGGTTTCATTTCCTGTAACAACCAAGGAGATCAGCTCCGCTGGGAGACTGCTGGCCCTCAGGCACTTACCTGAACAGCTCGTGCTGGGTGCCCTCAGCAGAGATCCCTCCACCCCCTGCTTTTGGGGGTTCTAGTTCTGTTCATTTGCCCCTCCCTCTTTTCTCTCCTTATAGAAATTCCTGCCTGCACCAGAAGGGGACATGAGATTTTGAGGACAGGTGTCCCCACATCTTCTCAGGTGGCCGGCAGCTGAATAAACCTCTTTCCTTCTCACCAGCCCGTGTCACGTAACTGGTTCTCATGGTGACAGGCAGCTGGAATAGAGGCTCATTTTTCCGGTTTCAAAAGGACAGTGTATGTAGTGTGTGCATATGTGGGGATCTGCGTGTGTGTTTGGAAATGCACCCGACATCTGGGCTTTGGGAGAAGAGTGTAGTCAATTGTTAGAAAACTCTGCAATTGTGGGACATGAACTTGTGACCCTGGGGGCTGAGGGCTCCAAGGCAGAAGACAAGGTGGACTTGGGACAGAATGAGAGGGTGTCCGACAGTGGTGGGGTGTAGACGTACCCCAGTGCTGGAGGAGAGGCTCTTCCAGGCCCCAGTGCGCCACCCTGCAGTCGTAGAAGTCGTCGGCGGAGGGGAGAATGGTGAGGTAACTGAACTTGAGGAAAGAGTGGTCACTCTTAGGGTAGAAGGTGGTCTCGGCAACGCCTTCTGCCACCGAGCGTCCATTGTGAAACCACGTGACGTTGACCACGGGAGGAAAGATGTTGTCCACTAGACAGATGAGGGTGTTGGGGATACCCAGGATCACCAAAGCCTTGGGAAACACAGTCACTTCCGGAATTTCTACAATGGAGACAAAGTTTCTTAGTTAGTCTGGGACAGGGGTCCCCAAACTTTTTACACAGGGGGCCAGTTCACTGTCCCTCAGACCGTTGGAGGGCCGGACTATAAAAAAAAAAACTATGAACAAATTCCTATGCACACTGCACATGTCTTATTTTAAAGTAAAAAAACAAAACGAGAACAAATACAATATTTAAAATAAAGAACAAGTAAATTTAAATCAACAAACTGACCAGTATGTCAATGGGAACTATGCTCCTCTCACTGACCACCAATGAAAGAGGTGCCCTTCCAGAAGTGCGGCGGGGGAGGATAGATGGCCTCAGGGGGCCACATGTGGCCCGCGGGCCGTAGTTTGGGGACCCCTGGTCTGGGAGAAGCCTCCCCTCCCAGTTCCCCAGCCGTGAGGGAGATGTTTCCTGTGTCTTTTCAGACTCAGTGAACACCATTTCTCCCTTTTCCCACCTGTGTTTTAGATAATTTATTTCACTTTTTTTTTTTTACGGGTAGGACTGTCTGAAACTTCCACTTGGCCTTTTCCAGCTTCTGAATAACGATGCTTTAGTGTTATCTATGGTGAATTCAGAAAGGGCACGGTCATATCCATGTGCAGGTTCTGAATTGTCTTTTTCTGAATCACTGTGAAGCTTAGAACATTTTCCTCTCCGTGGGAACCCACAGGGCGCAGTGTGTGTGTGTGTGTGTGTGTGTGTGTGTGTGTGCGCGCGCGCGCACATGCGCAAGGATTTTAGTATAAGAAGTTGGGAACACCCTCCTATAGGAGAACGAGGAGTATCTCATGGAGCCAAGAGGGGGATACACAATAAGGATTAAATGGATGTGATGGCCACGAGGTGTTTGCAGGAAATAAAATGGAAAGGGGAAGGACTCAGTATTCTGGGAGGGGTCGTTATCCCGGGCAAGAAGGCGATGAGGCCTGGGATGTACGGCAGACGCCGCGAAGAGAGGCGGAGGAGTGGACACTTACTGTTGGCGGCAGGTGTAAAGTTGGAACTTTTTATCAGCATGTGCAGATTCCTTTTCGCCACAACGATGTTTCGCAGGGCGCTCTGGGTTTCAAAGCTGGTGAAGTTGCTGAACTCAGGCAGCCGCCACACCGTCTCCCTTTTCTCCAGGTCCACGTAGAACAGCTCATCTCCGTCAAATTCGTGTGTGAACTGGCCGGAGTCGCCGTACGTCTGGTAGACGTTTGTGCCGTAGGTGCCCACGTGGTCGGCTGCTGAGAGGCCGTTCCCCGAGCAAGAGGACAGAATGGGAAGGTACGATACACAGGGAGGGAGAAGCTTTATCGCACAGAAAGCATTAAGGAACTCGGCTTCATGTAGTGCAGGCGTGTGTGTGGCGTGGTCTGATATCCAGCCCTGTGCCTGTCTCATCTGTCTCAGGGTCATTGAGAGGTAAGCTCTTAGAACTTTTCATGCACACAGATTGTCTTCCTGTGATGGTGTACACACTCCATGAGGCGTTGGGATGCTATGTCTGGTGCGCGTCTCTGTACCTTTGGTACCTAATAAGGCCATGGCAGGTAGCAAGAACCCAGTATTTGTTACATACATAAATGTAATTCTTAAGCATACCTCTGGTCACTTAATCTCCCCATCTTGTCTTAATTTTTCATAGCATTTATCTTATTCTGACATACTATGGAATTTATTGACTTATGAAATATATATTTTAAGATTATCTGTCTCTCTTTAAAAGCATGCTAGTTCTTTATGGCTAAGAACCTTGGTTTATGTTAAGCACCTAGAAGAGTGTTAAGACCTCACCAAGTACCAGCTGAATTAAGGAATTATGTTTGAGAAATGTTTTGGAGATTCCATTGTATTCTATTTCTCTTCTATTTTTCTTTGGTTGGCCTTTTTTTGCCTTTCTTTCTTTCCTTTTTTTTTTTTTTTTTTGCTGTAGGTTTCACTACTATTGTAACTGCCATGACAAAGCAGGGTGAATGCCTGGACAGAGGACTGAAATGTAGTGGTATGAGACAGACAAAGGTGTTTGGAAAGGAAATGGAGAAGCAAAAAGCGTTAAAGAACCATATAATTAACCTATTCTTATCCTCTTTTTAGAGCTTTCCTGACTGGAGGTGACAGTGTGGGTGGTTTGGGTTGAGAAGCTGGATCTAACTTATGTTAAATTCCTAGGTTTTCATTCAAACGTTATCCCAACTTTATAGAACACACAGAAGGTGAAGTGACACTTATACTAATCATAACATATCCGGCATTTATATAGTTCTTTGGTTTTTAAAATACACATCTGTGTGCTTATGTGATCATGTGTTACTTAGGACAATGTGCCAATCAATTATTTTTACATATGAGAAATCTGAAGACTCAATGTAGTAAATTGACTTGCTTAATATCATTGGCTTAATTAATTTTATTTCTCCGATTGCAATTATCTTCAACAAAATTTGTCCCTCCTGATTTTCTGAGCTCAAACCTGGAAAACATATATTACGTTGAAAACAAACAAAAATGACATTCTACTTTATATGTGGCACAAAAAAATTATGGAGATGGTTACTCTAAGAAATCAGATAGATAAGTAATAGCTTTGAAAAAGAGTTTCAGATGGATTAGAAAGAGTAGGCTTATAAATTGCTGTTAATGAAAAGGAACATATTTGGAGAAATGCATCTATATATACTATATAAATATAGTATGTGATTATATAGTATTGATTATAAATTAACACAATGACAACTTTCAGGATGTCATAGTTGGTTCTGACATTAGAAAGAGAACAACGCCCTTGGTGAACATTACACTTACACGGGAACAGTAGGAAATTTAGTTTAATTTACAAACTGGCCTGACCCCTGGTGCAGTGGATAAAGCGTCGGCCTGGGAACACTGAGGTTGCTGGTTCAAAACCCTGCACTTGTCTGGTCATACAAACTGAGCAGAGATGTTTGAGCTGAGGTTTTGGTTTCTGGGAGGGAAAACAAGCCCAGAATTCACATAGAGGGGTACCGGGGTTTCACAAGCCACCAAGTGTAAACAAGCTCATTCGCAGTTTTTACAATTCTTTCCCACAGTTCTAAACTCACACCCCCTCAGCCGTGCACTCACCCACAATGTCTTCGCCTCCACAGGGGCCCATCACGGTGGTCAGAGTGAGGGCGCCTAGAATCAGAGCCTTCTTTAGGGCCATCCTCCCCGCCAGGGTCTCCTCAGGAGTGGCTGCGCCCAGTGGGGCAGCGATGGGAACCGGACAGAGGCGGGAACTCAGCAGGAGGCTGGAGGAAGGGAGCATCAGGAGAAGTCCACGCCCGGGCCCGGGCCCGGCCCTGCTCTGTGGGGCCTCAGCCCATCGGGGAGTTCCCTGAGCTGACGCCTCAGTTGCCAGAGGAAGCACCTTCACGAGGAGACCTGGACGGAGTCTGGGAAACTCCCTGTGCTGAATTCTCTAGGGGCACAGACTCCCTGTGGAGCAGAGGGAACGAGGAAGAGGGGAGCAAGAGAAACCTCTGTCCACTCTGACAGCTGTGTGCATGAGAGGGGTGTACACTCTGGGGTTGCTGGGTAACCTCACGGCTGGTCACTGTACCGGGCCCTCTGCATTAACGGTAACTGTTACTGCCGCTGGGAAGTCTGTGCCTTTCCCTAGCACACCCTGTGTTTTAGGTGATTGGGGTCCAGTCAACAGACAGAGTCTTTGGTTTCAGGGAGTTTATTTTCTGTATTTGGATCAGTTTTGTTCTCAAAAAGATCTTTATTAATAGGAGCCACATAATATCCTTCCCCCCTACTTTTATACATCTAATTAAGCAAGTTCTTCACTCATATTTTCAAAAACATCATAATTTTAAACATAATTTTCTTTTTTTCAAACATTTTGTTTCTTTTTTAATTTTTATTTATGCATTTTTAGAAAGGAGAGAGACAGACAGTGAAGGGAGAGAGAAAGGGAGAGGAGCAGGAAGCATCAACTCCCATATGTGCCTTGACCAGGCAAGCCCAGGGTTTCGAACCCACGACCTCAGCGTTCTAGGTTGATGCTTTTTCCACTGCGCCACCACAGTCCAGGCCACATCTGTAGTTTCCAAGTGCTTAGAAATTGGCGACATCGTGCAGAGTCGGCACATCGTATGGAGTTGTCCATAACAGCAGCACAGTTTTTTCCTCATCCTATGTCGTCCGCTCTGTGTGCTCCTTGTGGTCCGTGTTTGATGTGCGTGTCTCAGACCCAAGTTGTGAACGTGGTGCACACCAGGAGAACAGCCTCCGTTAGCTACTGACTATCAGGTCGCACATGGGGTCTCACACTTGTGTACAGTTGGCCCTAAAGTTATTGGTATAGAGCAGGGGTCCTCAAACTACAGCCCGCAGGCTGCATGCAGCTCCCTGAGGCCATTTATCCGGCCCCCGCCACACTTCTGGAAGGGGCACCTCTTTCATTGGTGGTCAGTGAGAGGAGCATACTTCCCATTGAAATACTGGTCAGTTCGTTGATTTAAATTTACTTGTTCTTTATTTTAAATATTGTATTTGTCCCCCCCCCTTTTTACTTTAAAATAAGATATGTGCAGTGTGCATAGGGATTTGTTCATAGTTTTTTTTTATAGTCTGGTCCTCCAACTGGTCTGAGGGACAGTGAACTGGCCCCCTGTGTAAAAAGTTTGGGGACCCCTGGTATAGATATTTGAAGCTATGGATGATCTCATGTTTCACTGTTCCCATTGACATGTGTCTCTATAAACTTGGAGATGTTTTTGGTTCCATTCACAATCTACTCCATTTACCGGGACATTTCCAACCTTCTGCACAAAACACAGGCTCTTCCTCATACATCAGATTTCAGCGATAATTATCTCTCTTTTAAATTCATTGTAATTCATTTAGTAGGCTGGTGTTTCAATATATAAAATCATAACTCCATCAAATAGCAAGAGCCCAGTTTCAGAGGTTGGATGAGGTAAAGGGAAGTCCAGGCAAAGTCCTGCTGCTAGAAAGTAGACAATAGATGTGTGTGTGTGTGTGTGTGTGTATTGTTGTGCTGACTTTCTGCCTGCCCCTCTGCTTCATCTGTCTCTTACACATTTAACCACTCCTTAGTTGCTTTTGAGCTCAGAATAGTAGCTTTACTCTAAAGCAATACAAAATTATTAGTCAGATGACTCAAAGGAAAGGAATGAGTATGATACTGACCAACCTAAAACAGCCTTTTATCTGATAAGGAAAAAACATTTCTCATGGTAATTTAGTGGGAGAATATGCATGGTTAAACAATAAAAACATTTCTAACAATTTTTAGCATTCTCAAATATTTAGAAGTGTACTTTAGAAAAATTACATATAACTTAGAATGTTGTAATTAAATTGACTATCATGTCAAATTACCATTATTTTTTCATCAATGAAAGTTTTCTGTGACCTCTGGTGACCAGCTCTCCAGTCACTGTGTCGACATATAGAACACAGTAACTGTTTGTATCTATAGTTTTAAAAAGTGCTTTAAAATGTAATTCTTATTATTAGTTTTATTATAAGTTCTTTGACTTCTGTATAGTCACAAAATCTACCACTGTTGAAATTCTGTCATCACAGCAGAGGCTGGAGAGGACTTCAGATAGTGCACGGACTCTCTAATGAGAAAGACAGGGATTAAAATACTCTCTCTTATATTAAGCAAGTCCCTGACTTTGGAGAATTTATGGACATCATTTTAATCTGTAAAATGAATAGGGGAAGTACCTAATACCTTGTTAATATTCTAAAACTAAATTATATCATATATGTAAATGCAGTTGTTGAATTAGTTGAAATAGGTCATTCAGAATATTCTCTTTTGGATGCTAGAGTAATTACGGCATGAGAGATACTCCTGATCTCTCCCCTTGAAATTCCAACAAATTGAGCAGCTACGATGCAGGGAAGCAACCCCAGCTGGGCTCACAGGCACACCTGAAAGATCCAAGCATTGAATCAGCTAAAGGTAGAATGGGGTGGGGGGCACAAGATAAGGATTCAAGCCCCCTTCTGAGCTCTTGCAGTGGGGCTCCAGAGAGGGGAGAAATAGGAGTGTCTGGGTCTTCTTTGGTGGGGAGGAATGGAGAGATTGGCGGGGGATTTAGAGAAGTGCTAACTCAAAGCAGCGGCTGAGGGCAGGGACAGGGCAGAAGACATAACTCTGGGACACAGCCAGTGCTCCTGCAGTACGCCTGCAGCCACAGAGACAGAGAAATAGAGAGTGCAGCCCCCAACCTCCCAGATCCCACCTCCCTTCACAGGGTCCAGAGAGGAACAGGGGGCTTGCCCTAGAACTAACTCCACAGAACCACTGATTCTCTTGAAGAATACGAGTACTCTCTGTCTGGCCCCTGGTCTGTGGGGACACAGGGAAAACACATGAAGTGGCCTGAGGCCACCATTGCTGGGAGGTTAGAACAAAGGAAAGCAAAAAGCCCTCACAGCCCACCCCACCTACATTATCCTGGATCCGGCATCCCAGCAGGAGTCAGCCTGGGGATTTCACAGAGCTAAAACTTGTAATCCAGTGCCATCTGCTGGAAAGTAATAGAAAATCCTCTTGCAAGTGCAATCCCACTCTCAAATGCCTTCTAAGCATAGAAAGGGTTCTTTTAATACAGGGGTTCCCAAACTATGGCCCGCGGGTCACATGCGGCCCCCTGAGGCCATTTATCCAGCCCCCACTGCACTTCCGGAAGGGGCACCTTTTTCATTGGTGGTCAGTGAGAGGAGCACTGTATGTAGTGGCGCTGCAAAGCCTCATTGCTCAGTATAGTACTACTTCCAGTGACGTGGGATGCACGTGTCACGGATCCGGAAGCACGTCATATCATTTGTTACGGCTAGCAGTGACAAATATGGAACCAAACATTGACCATCTCATTAGCCAAAAAGCAGGCCCATAGTTCCCATTGAAATACTGGTCAGTTTGTTGATTTAAATTTACTTGTTTTTTTATTTTAAATATTGTATTTTTCCCATTTTGTTTTTACTTTAAAATAAGATATGTGCATTGTGCATAGGGATTTGCCCACAGTTTTTTTTTTTATAGTCCAGCCCTCCAATGGTCTGAGGGACAGTGAACTGGCCCCCTGTGTAAAAAGTTTGGGGACCCCTGTTTTAATACCATGAATAACCAAGAAAGAGTTGCAGTTCAGAAAGAAAATGGAAAATTGTTAGAAAGCAATCTCAATCACATAGGAATTTGGGAGTTAAATGACAGACAATTCAAAATTGAAATTCTGAAAATACTCAATGAGAAGTGAGAAAACATGGATAGGCAACTTAATGAACTCAGAAAATAAATTAATGAACAAAATGAATACTTCACCAAGGAGATCGAAACTTGAAAGAAGAACCAAACAAAAATTCTGGAGATGAAGAACTCAATAAATGAAATGCAAAATAAACTAACAAATTTAGCTAGTAGAACCGACCAGATAGAGAACAGAATCAGTGACATCAAAGACAGGCAACTAGAGACGGTGGGGAAGGAAGAAGAAAGAGACCTAAGAATCAAAAAGAATGGTGGAGTTCTATGAGAATTACCTGACTCCATCAGAAAGAGCAATATTAGAATACTATCAATAGATACACCAGAAGAGGAAGAGAGGGAAAAGGGAATGGAGAGCAAACAAATAACTGATGAGAACTCACTAAGCTTATGGAAGAGTTAGATCCTCAAAGCCAAGAAGCAAATATGATATAATACCCAATTACTTCAACCCCCAAAAGGCCATCTCCAAGGCACACTATTAAAACTGTTAAAAAATCAATGACAAAGAAAAAAATCTTTAAGGCAAGTAGTAAAAACAATAAATAGCATATAAAGAAAAGCCCATCAGGTTATCAATTGACTTCTCAATAGAAACTCTACAAGCCAGAAGAGAGTGGACCCAAACACTCAAAGTACTGAAAAAAAAAAACTACCTGCCAAGAATACTATACCTATAAAAGTTATCCTTTCGAAAGGAAAGAGAAATAAAACTTTTCCAGATATATACAAAAGCTGAGGGATTTATCACCAGCACAGCAGGACATACTAAAGGGGATTAATCTATCCTATGGAAAGAAAAAAAATACACCACACCACATTCCCAGTAGGTGTCGCTGCATTACAAGTTTTAGCTCTGTGAAACTCCTGGGCTGACCTCCACTGAGACGTTGCTGTTGCAATGATGCAGGCAGGGCTGCAGTCTGTTGGTGGGCGGGGTGTGTTGTGAGGGCTTTATGGCTTTAGTAATGGCGAACTCAGGTCTCTAAGTGCTCTTCCCCACATCTCAACAGACCGGGGGAATCAGACATGGAGCACTTCTGTTCTTCAGGGAAGAGAGTGGCTCTGGAGAGGTTGCTGTGGGGTCTGTCTCTGCCACACTTTATACCTCAAGATCTGGGAGGCTGGAGAGCTGCACTTTAGTTTCCTCTGTCTCTGTGCTGAGTGTGGGCTGCTGGCAGACTGTGGGAACACTGGCCGTGAGCCCTCATCTCCTGATGATTTGGTTTAGTATCTCCCCCTTGGCCCCTCAAACTCACCACTCCTCCCGGCAGAAGGAGACCCAGTAATTCCAGGCTTTTCCCCTCTCTAGAGCCCTGGCAGGCAAAAACCCAGATAGTCCGAGCCTCTCTCCTTTCCCTGGAGCTAAAGGCAAGTGCATTTTATCTTCTGCTCCCCTTCTCACCCTTCCCACCTTTAGTCCATTCAGTGTGTAGATCTATCAGGCACACCTGTGAGCCCAGCTGGGGCTCCTTCACTGCATTACAGTTGTTTGATTTGTTGAACTTTCAAGGTGAGAGGTCAGGAGTATCTCTCACACTGCCATTACTCTGATGTCATCCCCCTATGTGCTCTTGTTAATCAATGTCACTCCATTAAATTAATTTCAAAGTAAAAAATTAAAATTAAAAAAGAAAAATTATTATTCATGAATGAATCCACAAATAATAATCATCTTCTAGTTCTATGTCGCCAACCCATTTCAAGATAAGAGAATCAAAGGGCATCATCATCGATTTATACTTTTGTGTCCCTGAACCTTCAACAACTTCTTTCATCAGCACATATACTATTTTCCTTAGTGGCTATTGCAAACTTTCGTCTTTTTAAAAGTTTCCCCCATATATATTTATCCTCACATGTGTGGATTCTTAGAAAGCAGGATCCTTCTGTTTTCATCTCTAAAAACCAGGCCCTTAATTCTGTAGGGATATAAAAAATATTGTTAAGTGACAATACTCACCATCTGGGATCTGTTGGAGTTTTGGGAAGGGGGAAAAAACTACTGGAAACAAGACTGCAGAGATGTGTCAGAGCTGAGGCACAGGGGACCCCCAATCATGGTGGGGGGGGGGACACAAGACACTCAGTCTGTGGCCAGGACAGGGCTTTTAGACATTTGACAGCAGCTAGAATGAGGAGCAGCTGGCCCATCTTTTTATAAATCAAGGTGGTGAGTGTGGTGCTGGGCTTTCTGCTATAACAGCCCATGAGCCTCACACAGCTGAGCTCACTGAGTTCTTTTTTTTGTCAGTGTGTTCTGACTCTGTGTTTACACTCAAGTGTCCACATTTGTGGGCACACTGAGAGGAGGACCAGGTTCTGAGATTGAAATGATAGTTAAATGACAGTTCTGTGCAGGTTAGCTGTGGGACTGCAGAGAGGGAAGAGGCAGGGGGTTCATGGTCAGATGTGTCTAATGTGCACTACCTGCTTTCTCTCTCTGTAACGATGAGGTAAACATCATAATAATTCCGTCATGTGAACAGAGATGAGAAATAACAAGAAGACTTTGCTGTCTTTGTTAGTGATGTCAAAAACATGAGCTATACTATTATATTAAAACTAACATGTATGTAGCTCACGGCATATAGTATTGGAGAACTTTCACACATTATGTCGGCATTCATGACAGTGGTCCTGCGAGGCTGTGTTCTTCCTACAGATGAGGCAAAACTAAGTCCTTC
The DNA here is from genome assembly GCF_036850765.1 of Saccopteryx bilineata. NCBI lineage: Eukaryota > Metazoa > Chordata > Mammalia > Chiroptera > Emballonuridae > Saccopteryx > Saccopteryx bilineata. The sequence goes on along the minus strand of NC_089490.1, from coordinate 2,759,809 downwards.
AGGCTGAAACATTTTATCTGTGGTCACTCTGCTACTAATTTGACTCTTTCTTCAGATTCTCTAAAATGTGATTTTAAAGATGATTTTGTGTAAAGGCTTGACTTTATTTGAGTAGTCATGGAAAGTACATATAACTGGTTACCTAAGGCATCATGTGGGGATACATGTGAGTAGCTACATAGGATTTAGAAAAATTTAGGAATAAACTCCCCAAAATTTTTACTAAAGAGGAATACTATTTTGGGAGTAGTATTTCTAATTATATTACTATTGGCATTAAGGAGGTCACAGGACCCTTTAAAATAAGCAATGTCTTTTTGATTCTTGGTGGAACTTGTGGTGGCCAGATGATTATTATATTCACGGTAACCGCACTGACCAGCACAGGTGCTGAGGGATGCTGACCAGGGAAGATGATTTCTCCCTGAGTTTCCACATGCAAGGAGTCCACGCTTTTCATCTTCCACAGGAAACAGGGGACATCCCCAGGGCAGAGTGTCTGTAACCCTGGCTCATATTTGTGACTTTTTTTAGAATCTCATCATCTATCCAAAGGAGCACACCTGGCCCTCCTCCTAAGCACCCTGCCTCTCAGGGGCCCTGCGGAGTGACTCAGGTGGGGTGCCTGGAATCAGGAGATTTGTGTGAGTGGCCTTTGTCCCAGGCCAGGCCAGCAGTGACAGCCTGAGTAATATAACAGAGTGTGGACCCTGCAGAGAACTAGAAAACATAAAGGTGCTGGTGGTCAGAGGAAGCAGCTGGCAGAAGCCCAAACCAGAGCCTTTTGGGTGAGATTTCAGCCAATCAGGAAGAGGAGTCTAAGCTGACACTTCAGTTGCTGGCAGAGATGTCTGTGTGAAGAGCCCTGTGAGATGGGGAGTCCCCAGGTGTGAGGCAGCCTCTCTGCACAGCCCAGAGCAGAAGTGACAGGATTGTCCTCTCAGGACAGCAGGGAGGGTGTGGGCCAGAGGCTGCTTTATTCTGAGGGACCTTGAGGTGGGGGCTGAGGGAGCTGAGGCACCTTCAAGTTCCCCCTCTTTCTGTTCCTTGTCCCCCAACCCTATTTTCGGTCTGAGTTGGATGCTCATTCTCATTCTGGAGTGACCCTGACCCTGACACACCCTGCTGGGGTCGCCCAGTGGGCTCAGGGGCTCTGGGCTGAGGCACCCGACAGAGACCTGGAGACCTCACCGCCTGCATGAGCCACGAATGGGACTGACTCCTTGTCATTGCCTCCTTCTCATTTCTGTTTACCTTGTAAATGTCCTTTAATCTGCTTTTAGATCCTATCTTCAATTTTAAAAGGAGAACTTAAAATACAGCGAAGGGGGAAGAGGAGAGAAGGACACATTTATTATCTTCTTTATTAATGTTTGTGAGGCATTGTTTCCATTGCTCTATAACCGTTTAGTGCTCCCCTGGTCACGGGCAAGAGGAGCCTGGTAAAGATCACAGTCAGTGAGGAAACCTCACCAGTAGTTCTGCCATGTAGGTGGCACTTAGGGGCCAGCACAGCACACACTGTGACTCTGAACATCTGCCTCAGGGACACTATTCAGGCCCAGGAATGACTTCTCCACATCTCTGCTCTCTGTCCTGGAAACTACAGGTGACTGTGTGGGAACGCTGTGAGAGTTTGTGGGCTGTGCCTTTGCTGACATCTGATCCACCTGCTTCATGGCTCAGGGGGGGATTTATGCGGCCGAATAGCTTATAGAAGAAAAGTCAAATTTTCAAATGCTTTCCTTCAAAGGGCAAGAATACAGTGATTCCTGCACAATGAAGAGTCACGTGCTGGCGGGGCAGGGAGTAGAATTCTGTGCTTGTTTCTTTGCTCCACATATAAACCCAATATTCCTAAGAGTCATGTATGGTAGCAGAGGACTGTTTCGCAAAACATCTTATTACTCCTAACTTTGTATGTATGGAGATCAAGATGTAAAATGCATGAAACACGATCCACTCTTTTCAGAGAAGCCTGAAGCAAAAAGGCTGGACTCTCATAAAACACACACGAGGCGGAGCCGCAGCTCAAGACCATCTCCTATAGGGTCAAGTTACGTAATGTCTGAGAACTGGGGTGTACACCTGAGGCTAACATAATAATGTATGTCAAGTGTAATAGAAAAATAAAAAATGATATTAAAAACCCCCAGTTAGCTCACTTGGTGAGATCATTTTCTGGATATGACAATGTTGAGGGTTTGATCCCTGGTCAGAGCACACACACGAATTAATCAATGAGTGCATGACTAAGTGGAACACAAATTGATGTTTATCTTTCTCTCTGTGTCTTGTCCCCCAACCCTATTTAAAATCAATAAATTAAAGTAAAAAAAAACAAGTTGCATTTGTTGTAAAAGAAAAACCATCTCCTCTCAGAGCTCCGTCTTCCCACCACAACTTAAGGCTCCTCAGAGTGTCTGAGATAAGAGAAGGGAACATCTCGGTGACAATAATTTTATCTCCCCCGTTAAATCATCCTCACTTACTTTGCCCTACTAAAAGTCTCAAGTGTAAGAACAATAGGTTTTAGCTAAATATCACAAAGATGTCTGATTTGGAATCATTTTTCTCTCTTGGTTCTTTAAACCCCTAAGGCAGTCCATCTTCAATTCTTCTCTGAGGGAAACTCTTCACAGGTTCATTCAGTGCAATTTGATGAGGACGCGGTTCCAGGCTCTGGATAAAGAACCTTCACAGAGAACATCTGCCCAGAGACAGATGATGGAAATCAGCTCCGGTGCTAATTGGTTCCCTTCCTGAGGCTGTCCAATCACCTTGCAGGGACGCTTTCACAGGGGTTTCTTCTCTGGAGTGGCTCCAGCGGGGTCATCAGGGGCAGCTGTGTTCACCAGCATTACTTCTTCCTCTGTCACCGATCATGTCCGGGAAGACGGCTCTGCGGGTCCCCGGCGGCCTTCGGATGGCAGCTGTGCTGGTGACGCTGGTGGCGCTGAGCGCCCCCGTGGCCGAGGGCAGAGACTCTCCACGTGAGTGCAGGGCAGCTGACCCCAGAGCCGCCAGCCTGGGAGGGGCCCTGAGGGACCCAGGCCGGGCGTGGGGTGGCTGTGACCTGAGAATGTCTCCTGTCACACGTGTCCTCTCTGGGAGAGAGAACTCTGTTACATCCTCACTTCCACCTTCTAATGACGAGGTGAGGACAGTCCCCATCCACCAGCTATAATGGAGTGAGGAGACAGGGTGCGCCTAGGACCAGGGACAGGAACAGGGATATTTATGAAGATAGAATTTCTCCAGAGAAGAGACAGCAGGATTGTCCTCTCGGGGTCCCCACGACCCTGTCTGGGCTATGTGCTAAGGGCCCTGGGCTGGGAAATGTCGGGGAGCAGTGGTCTCCGTGGGGTCAGACTTGAGGAAAGGGACCCCACCTCCCTGAGCCCGAGTGGAGGGTGTGGAGGTGACGTCTTGGAATCTGGGTGCAGCTGAGTGGGGCCCACAGACACGGAGACTTGACTTCAGGGTTCCCTGCTCTGTGGTCACCTAGTGAGTGCAGTGGGGTTCAGAGTCCTGAGTGGATGGAGGACTGGACTTAGGAGAGGAGAATGTGAGGGGGACTCACACACACTGGAAACCAGGTACTTCAGACACAGGATCCCACCTTCACGTCAGTCCTGTCAGTGTCCTGACCCCTGGGTGTGGGGGTGAGGGTCTTTCTACACAACCACACTCACGGTGTGGACGCTCTGAGGAACCGTCCCCGCTGGTAACCGGCACAGCGTAGCTGGGATCTGATTTACCTCCTTGGAAATCCTGTGCTGTTCCCATGAATAACATGTTACTTTCTGGGAGTCGGGGTGCCGGTCCCTCTGTCCGCACCGCGTGGGAAGGACGGCACTTTGTGGGGAGTGATTGGGGACGAGATTGTATTTCTCTGGGTAAGGACAGGCTCAGTCAGTTATGGATGGTTCCCGTCCCTCCTTCCCTGTCCCTCCTGCGTGGACACGTGTCTCCGAGGCCCCAGGAGTCCATGGAAAATGGGATTTCCTGTGGGAGGTCCTGCAGGCCCGAGTGCGGGACGGATGTAAAGTCACCGCACTGCGCTCCCGGCCCAGGCGGGGTCACAGGCCGCAGGCTTGTCCCCGGGAACGTGTCTCCCGCAGTTCCTCCGTACTCGCGGGCCGCTCCGGGCGCCCTGGGAGGCGCGGGGCGGGGCGGAGGTCGTCTCCGCGAGCTGGTCTGTCCTTCCCGCACCCCGGCCGCGCGGGAGGCGGGCTGAGGCTGACCCCGCGGTCCCGGGTAGGAGACATCGTGGTCCAGTTCAAGGGCATGTGCTACTTCACCAACGGGACGCAGCGCGTGCGGGGTGTGGCCAGATGGCTCTACAACCGGGAGGAGCTCGTGCGCTTCGACAGCGACGTGGGGGAGTTCCGCGCGGTGACCGAGCAGGGGCGGCCGAGCGCCGAGAGCTGGAACCGGCAGAAGGACTTCCTGGAGCAGAAGCGGGCCGAGGTGGACACGGTGTGCAGACACAACTACGAGATAGATATTGGCAGGGTCTCCCACCAGCGAGGTGAGCGTCCGCCGTCCACCCTCGGCCAGGACGTCTCCGCGCGGGGGACGGGCGGCCTCGGGACCCAGTCCTGGGTCCGGGTGGGGACAGGGAGGGGGCGCGTCCGGGGACCGAGGGCGGGACGAGGGAGGCAATGGGAGGCAGGGGCAGCCCGCCCGGTTCCCCGAGAGCCCCCAGTCTGCCCAGCGCTGCGGCTCCGTCTGCGGTTCTTTCCACCCCCCTGCGCCCGCCGCGGGCATGGCTTTCTCTTCCCTCCCCTCTGCCCGAGCTGCTCCCTACCCCACTGTCCCCCTGTCCCCGTGTCCCCGTGTCCCCCTGCCCCGCCCCCGAATGCTGTCAGCTCCCAGCTCCGCCCATCTCCAGCCTGACCAGCATGGGCCGGGGGTCGCGGCTCCCCAGTGGCCACCGGGCCGCACACACAGGCAAGTGTGTCCGAGCCGTGACCTGTGATGTTTGGCTTTTTTGGTCTCAAATTATTTATCTTCATTCTGTTTTCTTAAATGGCTCTCACTAGTCCTGGACCTCTCTGAGGGGAGGGACTGTCAGTTATGGTTGTGTGTCTCCTGCCTGACACACTGACCATCTCAGTGGGAGCTCACAACCTCTGTGAGGTTCCTGCATAAATGCTCTAGATGCCGTCCATGTCCACTAGACTCAGTAGGAAACACAGGGTAAGAAGAGCCTTAAACTGACTTTGTTATTTTGTGCTATTTTTCTTAACACATTAAAGTTGTCTTGACCTGGATCTTCATAATTTAGAGTTTGTGAATGCAAAGTGTGAGGAAAAAAGTGTTAAGAACAAAAACAGCACTTGAATGGTGTTATGAGGCGAAATTTTACTTTCTTAAAAAAGCTCAACAAATGGCAAAGAGAGCTGGTTTTAAAGTAAATAAATTGTTGCAATTAAATTCTTGAATAAAAGTTGTTTCAGGCTTCTTTTAACTAGACCTGCCTCCCCTTCCCCCAGAAGCAGCACTCACTGCAGGCGTAGATAATTTGAGTGTTAATTACAGCCATTTAATGAGCATCTATTTCTTAGACAATTCTCTTACCTGACACCAACTCTGTTATGCTACTTAATATCACATCTACTTGTGATATTAATATCACATCTACTTGTGGAGTTAGGCTGGCCACTTTAATATAGTAATATTGGTACATGGGAAAGTTTAAGCAATTGGCCCACAGGTAACCACCAGGTCCTGAAGCCGCCTCACATACACAGGCCACTGTGTTCTATGTCACATGTATACACTGCATGCATATAATGGAAACAAACTCTCACTAAAGCCAGTTATGACCAGAAGCAGCAAAATCAGTCTGTTCTTGCCTATTTTCAGTGTTTGTGGGACAAAGTGTTGCTTTCAGGGGATTAACAATTCACTGATGAGTCCCTAGTGTGACCCCAGAGTTAAATACACATGTTCACATAACTTTTAGCTGATTTACACTCTCCTCTCTTTCCTTCTGACCCACATCTTCATGCCACCAAATACTTATTGCTTTTCAATTTCAGTCTTTTTCATAAAAATTATTCTAACATTTTCCTCTGACCTTGTGCCCTCTGTTTTAACTCTCAGTCCGTCTAAGCTGACAGATTTTATGAGTCCGTCTAGGTGACCATGGACATAGTCAGTCTCCAGGGGGAGAGCCCGAGGCAGAGTTGAAGTCTGAGGTGGAAGCGTGATCCCTTCCAGACGGTGGCTCAGGGGTGTCTGTAAAGGGTTCTGAGACCGCCTGCCGACCTCAGCACGTCCCCCTTACTTACCTGGTCACTTCACATTCTCATCCACCCAGCCCAGCTCTGCAAGAGTCTCACAACACTCTCTACAGAGAACACACGTGACAGGAATGTCTGGTTTCAGAAGAAGGAAGCAATTCTTAGTAGTAAGGGGGTGGAGTTAGTAGGCCGCTAATTCTCAGTCCATGTCATTACTCGTGGAGCCATGACCAGTGCTGATGGTCTCGTGGCCTCAGGAGACTCAAAATTGATGTATTTTCTTTGTTGTGAGGAGCAGGGGGACCAGTGGTGGCATTCAGCTGGTTCACACTGGTTCAGCAGAATTGACACCTATTTCTTTGTTGAGTTCAGTGAACCGGTTGTTAAAGTGACACTTGTCATCAAGGTTCTCTCTAAGGTGGATGCCTGGGCAGCCACCCCATGTGAAAATCACAAATTGACATTCTTCACTCTCTTTTTTAACATTCATCTGCTCAACAGTGTATTCTAAGTGCCCGTAGTAATGTTCATTCCGTCCATAGGTGAAAAAAATTGCAAGCGAGGATGCCAATCAAGAAGCAATATGGACCTTGGCCGGTTGGCTCAGTGGTAGAGCGTCGGCCTGGCATGTGGGGGACCTGGGTTCGATTCCCGGCCAGGGCACATAGGAGAGGTGCCCATTTGCTTCTCCACCCCCCCTCCTTCCTCTCTGTCTCTCTCTTCCCCTCCCGCAGCCAAGGCTCCATTGGAGCAAAGATGGCCTGGGCGCTGGGGATGGCTCCTTGGCCTCTGCCCCAGGCGCTAGAGTGGCTCTGGTCGCGGCAGAGCGATGCCCCGGAGGGGCAGAGCATCGCCCCCTGGTGGGCAGAGCCTCGCCCCTGGTGGGCGCGCATGCGGGAGTCTGTCTGACTGTCTCTCCCCGTTTCCAGCTTCAGAAAAATACAAAAAATACAAAAAAAAAAAAGAAGCAATATGGAAATATCTTAAATACTAGTTTTATTTTTTGTTAGGTATTATTTAATATTTTTTCATTAATATTTTAAAACCCTTTCTTATAATCCAGTTTTATGAATCTCTTATTGTTCTTATTTAAGTATTAAATGCATAAAATAATAAACTATCTTTTGGTATATCATTTTTTATACTTAAAACAGTCATTAAGGTGCAGAACCCGTTGTTAAATTACTTGAGTCCCACCACTGAGTGGGACTAACAGAAAACAGTGTCACTGCCCGAGTGTGCATCACTGGACCTGATCCCAACGGTCACCATCAATAGGTGTGATTGAAAAGAAATCTGGGGTTATTATCTTTATCTTAAAAATGTTAAGAATAGCAGCTGGTATAATACAGCAATTTAGAATTTTAAACGGCTTCATTTTTATCAATTGGTATGAACAGAACAATGCGCTTAAAATGGTTACTATTATATGTTGACACTGAAAAGTAAACTGACCGAGGTGTTTACTTGAGCTAACAAAGTGGCCCTGCTCGGACCCTAGTCAGACCCGGAATCAGGCATCTTTCACTCCGGTACCAGGAGGACGCTCCCCGTGGGGAGACTGGCCGTGTGCTCTCACGTCTCACTCTGTCTTTTCCTGTTGTCACCCCCTCAGCGGAACCCACAGTGACCATCTCCCCAGCCAAGACAGAGGCCCTGCACCACCACAACATGCTGGTCTGCTCCGTGACGGATTTCTACCCCAGACAGATCAAAGTCCGGTGGTTCCGGAACGGCCAGGAGGAGACTGCGGGCGTCGTGTCCACGCCCCTTATTCAGAACGGGGACTGGACCTACCAGGTCCTGGTGATGCTGGAGATGACCCCCCAGCGAGGAGACGTCTACACCTGCCGCGTGGAGCACCCCAGCGTCCAGAGCCCCATCACCGTGGAGTGGCGTAAGGGGCAGCTGGTTTCCCTTCACCGGGGGCCCCACAGGCAGAGAATAAATGGGGCTTCCCTGCCCGTCCCACCTCATTCTTGTTCCTGAGGTCACTACTGAGCTGGTGTCACAGGACATAGAGTCCCTCTTATGCGGTGGCAGGGCCATCAGAGGCTCCTGATCTCATCGTCTTTCCTGACACTAGGAGGTCACCATACACACCGTGGCCCAGAACCAGCCCTGGGCTCTGCAGGACTGACTGTGCAGCTGGGGACAGGGCTCTTAGGGTCCAAGGTTAAGGACGTGTCCCAAGGAGCAGGGTCCACCCCCCCCTCTCACCCACCCGCTGTGCCCAAGGATTTACTGTCTGGCCCCTCCCCCTGGGGGGTCAGATGGAGAAGTAGGCCCCCTGACCCCACCTCCCGTACCTCAGACTGGACTTCCGGCTCCCCAGAGGGACACTGAGGGTGTGGGGACCAGCGCTGACACCCGGCTCTGCTCCCCAGAGGGACACTGAGGGTGTGGGGACCAGCGCTGACACCCCGCTCTGCTCCCCAGAGGGACACTGAGGGTGTGGGGACCAGCGCTGACACCCGGCTCTGCTCCCCAGGGGCGCAGTCTGAGTCTGCCCAGAGCAAGATGCTGAGCGGCGTCGGGGGCCTCGTGCTGGGGCTGATCTTCCTGGGGCTGGGCCTTCTCATCCGTCACAGGAAGCAGAAGGGTGAGGGGCTCTGGGGACCTGGGGAGGTGGGCTGTGGCTGAGACTCTGGGGGGGGCTCTGCTTCCGGGAGTAACTCCCCTCCTGACCTGGGAGGAAGGGGGCTGGGCTGGTGGTGGGGGCAGAGCAGCCCGGGGGGGGGGGCTGTGGTCTTTGACTTTACTGGGTGAAAGGTAGCCCCCCACAGACGTGACTGGTGGGTGGACCCCAGACTTCTTACAGTTCATCCCTGTCTCACTGGCCCCTTTCTGAAAGCCTCTTCTTTTAAGAAAGTCAGAGCATTGACTTCCCTTCCTGGTGGTGACAGATAATTCATTTTGGGGGGCAGTTAAGGCCTTGTGTCTGATGGGAGGGGAAATAAATGTCCAGTTAAGTCACTTACCTCGTTTCCCTTTGGGGTGGCGGAGGGACTGGCTGTTTGTGTAATGAGACCTTCTCTGTACAACTTCCTTCTGCAGGGTCACACGGGCCTCCACCTGCAGGTACTGTTTCTGCTCTCACTCAGTGGGGGGGGGGTGAGGACAGGTTAAAAAGGGAGGGTCGTGAGGTGAGTGTACCTGATCACAAAGGTTCTGGTTCATGGCCTGTTTCTTGCATCAGGGTCAAGAGTTTGGGAGGAAGTTTATCAAATGTCTGTAGGAAGCTGTTATCCAGAACCATGATTTAACTCTGGTGGCACCTTTCTGGGCAAGATGCCTATATTTTGGGCTTTAGACACTGGGATGATGCCCACTTCGTGCTACATGTTGGTGTATGGGCATTTATAAGTGACTCAGAGAGACTGCTGGTGGTGGAAGGAAGGGGAGTTATTAAATTTACTAAAGAGATTGAAATGCTCCCCTTCCCCACCTCCTGCATGTCTGTGTGGAGCTGAAGTGTGTGCTGTGCCCCCACCTCCTGCATGTCTGTGTGGAGCTGAAGTGCGTGTCCTCTTTAGTTGATTTCACTTAACACAGATATTGGGTCAGGTGACACCATACGTCCCAGCCCTCAGCTTTCTCTGATGTGCAGGGACCCCGAGAGGAGGGGACAGGGCTGTCCTCAGGGTGCCGGGTGCTGACCATTGTCCCCTCCGCAGGGCTCCTGCGCTGACGCCCGAGGACACGCTGACTGGGACTGGCTTTGTTTCTCCTGTGATGCTGCTTGTCCTGGCCCAGACTTCCAGCTGCCTGTCAGCCTGTCCCCCTCTGAGACCAGAGTCCTACAGAGGCTCTGATGCAGTAGCTGCTTTTCCTCCTGTGAGCCCCACAGCGAGGGTCTGGCTGTGACCCGGAGTCTGTGCCTGTGGGCTGCCAGCTGAATCGACTCAAGGCCCCAACACGTTGTGTTTGTTTGTTTCTGTTTCCCCCACAGGCTGTTCAAGAGCAGCACGTAAGAGTCTTTACCTGACTGCAGAGCTTTCGTCATAATTAAACATGTTATGTGTTATCTGTGTCCTGAGTCTTCCTAACGGGGTGGAGGCAGGAAACCACGGCAGAATGAAAGGAATGTGCCTTGTTCCTTGAGGGAGACCAGGGCCATCTCAGGGTGCCGTGTTAGAAGTGAGCAGAGGAGATAGAAAGTCAATTTAGATGTCCTCCTTCGTGGCTCGTTAGTATTGACGTTCAGTACAGTGACCTTGGGTGTGCCGGCCTCTTCCAGTTTGGTGAGTAGTGTCCCTGTGTGCACAGTGGGATCCTGGGGCACAGATACAATGGCCCTCGTGTCTCAAAGAACCAAACTGAGGTCTCAGATACATCTTCTCCAGTCACCTGGATCAAGGTCAATTTTTGTTTTGGGGAAAGTTTCACCTGCAATAAAGTTAACATTTTTGGTTGCAACTGATTGAAACACAGCTGAAGTTTAGATTTTTCATGCTACAAGGAAGCCTGGGGTCAAGGTGATTTCAGAAGAGACTAGATCTATATGTTCAAGGGGTTCTTTGTGTCTCCTCTGTGTGTTATCTCCATCTGTGTGTCTTTCTCTCTTTCTGTATTTCTCTCTTTGTTCCTGTGTATTTTTTCAGTGTGTCTGTCTGCATCTTTTTATCTGTCTGCATCCCTCTGTTTCTTACTCTTTTTACACATCTCTGTCTCTATTTCTTTCTAGCTGCTCCTTTGTCATTATTTACCTGCCCCTCTGGCCTCCCTGTTTCTTTTTGCATCTATTTGCCACGTCTCTCTTACCCCTGAACACTTACCTTGTTTCTGTGTAAGTAGTAAGTCTGTCTGTCTCTGTTGTGTGTTTCTAGAAGGTTCATCAAAGTTTGACCAATTTTAGGAAAGACTCTGATTGGCCACACCTGAGTAACATGCACCCCTCACATGTACAATACATGGGATGCAGACAGCAGACTTCCATTCACCTCTCAGTAGGATCATGGACAACATAGATAAGACCTTTCTTGTCTTGGTGATGCTGAAGAGAATCCCTAGTGTGAAGGTGTCTACACCTGCTGTGTGGGGCACCCCAGCCTCCAGACCCCATCACAGTGGAGCAGCATAAGGGGAGGTTTGTTTCCTGTGGACCCCAGGAGACAAGTGGCAGAGTTTCCTCTGCTTCCTGGGGTGCACTGTCGGTGGTGCTGACTCACACTGATCCCACCCTTTCTCCCCAGCACAGTCATCTGAAGGCACTGCTGAGCTAGATTCTCCAAGGAGAGAGCTTTGCTTGGTGGTGGGCATAGTGACCTGTTGAATCCTGACAACATTTTCTCCCCAGGTGTTAAAGAGGTCACTGCACACTGAGGCTCCCTTGACGTGAGCCCAGCACTGAGGCTGGTCTCCATCTCTGTCTGTTGGTGTGTTATGCGGACAGGTGGCTGGGGGCTTGTCTTTGAGGCGAGGAGCAGGCGTCCCCTCCTCCCTGCTCCCTCACCCACTCACTCAGCCTGAGGAGCCAATGGCAGCTTGCTTCTTCCCTCCCATGGACGAGGTCAGGATGGAGAACTAGTCTTGGGGCCACTGACTTCCATATCTCAGGCTGTAAGCAGCCCCCTCCAGATGTGGGCACCGTGAATTTGTGGACAAATGCTGACACTCAGGGGGATTCTGTTCCCCAAGATCACAGTCAGAAATTCCCAGAAGGAGATGCTGAGTGGTCAGAGGTTTTGTTATCTTCCTCAGGGTGGACATGGTCACTTTCCAGAGGAGTCAGGAGGGAGTGACACTTAGAGAAATGGGGAGGACTTGTGCTGGGTGTGCAGGGAGCCCTTGCTCTCTATGGAGCTCTTTGGTTTTGACCCTGCAAAGGAGATGCAGGGCTGGATACGGAACCTGACCCAGAGTTTACAGAGACACTGAGGTCTGACTTTTCCAGTTGAAACATAAGCCCGATAATAAGGGTAAGTGCTAGAGTGTATGCTAGGACATTCTTAAAGTTCCACGTTGTCACAATGGCCCCATGCTGGAAGATGTTTTTTAATGAAAGAGTCAGAGTCTTCTTCCTGTCCAGTGACAGTTTCATAAAAAGAATTATTATTTTTTGCATCCAGATTTTATTGGATAATATAATCTTTAACTGATAATTATATCAAAACAACCAAGTATATTTTTATAAACAAGTTTTCTAACAAAAAAACCCCTGAGTCTTAGTAGGCATGCATTTTGGAGAAGGTTTGGAGTGTACTAGAAGAAAACCTGGTAGTTAGCCTTTGGCTTCATCCTCCATCACATTGGTCAGTGTGTTTTCCAGGGACTGGGGCACTCGCCAATATTCCATCAGCTTCTGCACATTTCCCAGATTCCTCTGCAGGTAGGTTGGGATCATGTGACTGGTACCAGCCAATGGAACGTAATAATGGATGTAAACTCTATCTGCTTTGTACTTTCCTATTACTGCAAATCTGAAAGCCATTGTTGAGGTGAATAAATATAAAATGCTGGAAACTTAATATCCTGAGTCCCTTAAATATTTGTAGAATTGAGTCCCCTTTATTGAGTTAAACCACTGAGGATTAATTTTCACTGCAGGTTAGTATCTTACAGCAACGTGACATTGCCTTTTCTGACTCTCTTGAAATGTTTAACTTATGGAGAGTTTGTAAGTTAATAGGGTGAGTCAACTGAGAGATGATGAATTTCCAGAAACATTCATTTCTTTGTTTTCTTTTACCCCCCAATACATAAATTCCCAGTGACTAGAACAAGTGCCTCTGTGGTGATACTGTCCTAGCCTCCTCCCTTCAGTACTGAAGGATTTATTCCCTCAGTTGCTGGCTGACCGTCCTCAGCTCTCAGCCCTTAGGATCCCTTAGGTGAGGGGGGGTGTGTCTCACCTAATCTCAGCTCACTTCCCAGGGGCACTCTCTCCAGTGACTGCTCAGTATGGGGCTAGCAGGTTCTGAAACTCCCTAATTTGGGCCAACACTGAAGGGCTCTTAAAGCTTCAGAACTCCTTTTAGATTTGAAAGAGGACCTTTTTTTTTTTTTTGGCTGTATAATAGTTCAATTCTGAAACCCTGCTTTAAACCATGAGTCACCTTACAGCATCCTTCTTTCAGTTACTATTGTGATTTATACGCATTTATTTTTGTATCTTCATCTCTTAAGTATGGGCTTCTTGGAAGGTGAAGTTATTGGCATGACTGCTCTTTCTTCCTCCTCTCCTCCATGCTTCCACTTCCCAAACTGATATATCTGTGCTTTTTATTTATATTGTCAAAGTTGAAAATTTTAACATTCTATTTTAACAATGAGTGTTTTGGGGGTTTGTTCATATTTAATTTCTAAAAGTTAAAAAAAGTTGTTTAATGCTTTATTTATTTATTTTTATATTTTATTTAGTGAGAGGAGGGGAGGCAGAGGCAGACTCCTGCATGTGCCCTGACTGGGATCCACCTGGCAAGCCCTCCAGGGGTGATGCTCTGTCCATCTGGGCATTGCTCCCTTGCAACTGAAACCATTTTTTTTAAGCGCCTGAAGTGGAGGCCATGGAACCATCCTCAGTACCTGGGGCCAACTCACTCCAATTGAGCCATGGCTGCAAGAGGAGAGGAGAAGAGAGAGAGAGAAAGAAAGAGAGAAAGAGAGAGAAATGAGAGGGAGAGGGGTGGAGAAGCAGATGGGTGCTTTTCCTGTGTGCCCTGGCCAGGGAATCAAACCTGGGACATCCACATACCACTGAGCCAATCAACCAAGGCTTTTTAATGCTTTATAAACATAATTTATGTTGAATCTTTTTAACAGTGATTTTCCTGGTTGAATACACTGTTTCTTGGGTTCCCTTCCTGCAACCCCTGCCCCTTAAAAATATGTCAAAAGTTTTATTTAACCCATTAATTAATGAAAGAACTAGCATGATGTAATAGGTACAATAGCCTCTCTTACTCATGGTTTTGCTTATGTTGTTTTCATTACTTGTGGTCAACTATGGTCTAAAAATATTAAATTGAAAATTTCAGAAATAATTAAAAAAAGCTTTGAGAGAGAGACCACATTCACATTGTTTCTATTATACTATAATTGTTGCAATTGTCCTATTTTATTAAATGTGTTGTTATTAATTTTTGTTCCTAATTTATAAATTAGTCTTTATCATAGGTGTGTATAGGAGAAACATAGTATATATGTTAATCCAAATTCGGAGGGACCCGAAATATGGAAGACAGGAGCAAGGTCCGTCGTTTACACATTAAAGCTTTATTGTCTAGCTTGGCCAAGCGGTGGGAACTCCGACAGAAATCTGACGGAGAGCGCGGCCCTTTGTTCTACTTAGTTTTTATAGTTTTGTAAGTGGGAAGTACAGAAGCAAAAATTGCAATTAGGAGCCCCTTACCGCTATTGGTTATAGTCATATGTCCTTTAACATGATAGGACCACGTTCAATTTACAAACCACACATCATTTTGGAGAAAACAAAATTTACAAGTCAACACAATGGTAGAAAGATGTCTCTTTACATATTAAAGGCTTTCCTATATTATCTAGTGTTTATCTGCTATCTCTCTGTCCAGAGTCACACACGCATTTACATAAGAGAGGCAGTTTCGGTGGGGACAAATGCCCGCAAATGGCTCATTGCTATAAGAAAAGGTTTATTTTGGCTTTTCTCTTCCTGCTAGCCATTCACCCCTTTCCCCACAGGTGTGGTGGAATGTCTGGGAATCCATGTTTTCCTTCCCTTTGTATTTACAATACAATGCCAAGGGCCATCCCGGTTATGCCAATCACACAGTACAGAGACTATTCTCACAATTTCTCTGCACACCTTAAACCAAATTAATAAAATGTTCTCCAAGCCTCCTAACATATTAATATTAATTCTGTAGCCTTTGGTACCCCACAACACCTGTGGGTGAAATGGCTCAGTGGCTCCTCAGATATAAGGTTTGTTTTCAGGCATTTACTGGGAGTCTTGGGACATATTTCCCATGGATAAGGGGGGGGGGGCTGGCTACTGTATAAAAAAATTCTTTTTTTGTTGTTATTTGTAGCTATTTCTTTTTTCAGCTTTATTTAGATATAACTGACATGTAACATTGCATAAGTTTAAGGTGTACAACATGGTGATCTGCTACTCTACATATAGTGAAATGCCTACCACAATAGGTTGATCAACACCTCTATCATCTCATGTGGTGACCATTTCTGTGTGTGTGTGATGAGAACATTTGAGATCTTCTCTTTTAGCAACTATAGTAAGTAATAAAATATTGTTAACTATAGTTACTATGTTATATTCCCAAGAATTTATTCATTGTATAAGTGGGAGTATGTCCCCTTTAACTGACATCTCCTCATTTTCCTCACTCTCTAGGCTTTGGTGACCACCATTCTGCTGTTTCTAGGAGTTTGGTTTTTCAGATTCCACATATAGATGATATCATTCAGTATCTATTTTTCTTTTTCTTTTTTGAATTTTAAAGAGTTTTATTAGGCCTGACCAGGCGGTGGCGCAGTGGATAGAGCGTTGGACTGGGATGCAGAGGACCCAGGTTCGAGACCCCAAGGTCGCCAGCTTCAGTGCGAGCTCATCTGGTTTGAGCAAAAGCCTACCAGCTTGAACCAAAGGTCACTGGGTCCAACAAGGGGTTACTCAGTCTGCTGAAGGCCCGTGGTCAAGGCACATATGAGAAAGCAATCAATGAACAACTAAGGTGTTGCAACGCGCAATGGAAAACTAATGATTGATGCTTCTCATCTCTCTCCGTTCCTGTCTGTCTGTCCTTGTCTATCCCTCTCTCTGACTCACTCTCTCTCTGTAAAATAAATAAATAAATACATAAATAAATAAATAAGAATTTTTAAAAGAGTTTTATTAGAGGAGGAGATTTATTTATATGCTGACTGCCTATGGCTGACACAGGACATCTGCAAGCCCAAAATATGCAGTGCCAAAAATAGTTCAGGGGATGCTTATATACCCTTGCTCACACATGGGCAGGGAAGAGCATGACATCATGGTACTAGCTGGCAACATCTGTTTAGAGGATACACAGAAACATTAAGACTTTTAAGGTAACACAAAGATGTTTACAAATCTTTCAGGGTTCATCTTCCCTCACTAGCCTAGAGGTATTTTACCCTCAAGATTCCAGGAAGGAGGAAGAACTACAGTCAATGCAAGGTGGTATGTAAATGCTGCCTCCTATTGAAAGAGAAGTTTCTAGGTTAACCTTTATTTTAGATTTAAAACCGAATGATCTATTATTCTTGCAGGCCAGAAACTTCTATATTCTTCTCTCTCCCCTCCCTAAAGGAGGGACTGGACAGGAAAGCCTGATAGGAAAGCCTGACCTTTCCTCCCAGAATATCAATATCAATTTTAAGCTTTTTGGTATCTTACAACACATTAAATAATAAAAAGCAGAAAATAAAGAACAGAAAGAAAAGAAGATTAGTTTAAAAATCATAAATTAATGACAAAAATTAAATATATCAATTACATTAAATATTAATGTACTAACTCATCAATTAATAGGCAAAAGCATTAGAACAGTTAACTTTAAAAGAGAACTATTTATATGCTATTCATAAATGCATATAGTTGACAATAAATGTATAGAACATATGCTAAGCAAAGATTAAACAAAAAAATACTGAAATAATTAAATTAACATCCTCATCATGAAAATAGATGAAAAATCACCAATTTATTAGTACAATGAAGGCATGCAGATTAGAAAGGAGAAAGTAAAACTCTCCTTTTTTATAGATGAATGGTCATGCATATAGAAAGTCCTAGGAGATCCAAAACAAAGCTATTAGAACTAATAGATAAATTTAGCAAGGTTTTAGAATGCAATGTTAATGTATAAAACCATTTATATTTATACCAGAAACAATTAGAAAATTATAATTAAGATTCACAATAGCATCAAAATAGACACAGAAATAAATTTAATAAGAGATAGGAGCTGAAAGCCAAGTTGAAAACTATTGTACATTGCAAAGAGAAATGATCTCAAACATATAAATGGGACAACACCCCATTTTCATGTATTGGAATACTTACTGTTATTAAAATTAAAATACTCCCCAAATTTACACAACAATTCACTCTGAATCAGGAAACACACGGAAAGCCTATTCATTTTTATTTCTTTCATTAACATTTTTATTTATTTTAATTTATTGTGTTAATATGGATTCAAGTGTCCCACTCAATGTAACATCTTCATCCCCTATCCCCATGTCCCCCATTATACCCTCTTTATCCCCTTGCCAAACTCCCTTCTCCCTTCCTTCTGGGATTTGCTGTCCTGTTATCTATATCTCTGTGTTATATATATATAATTTCACTAATTTCTTCTCCTTCTCTGATCCCATCCTCTCATCTCCCTTTCCTTTGACAGCTGTCCCTCTGTTCCCTGTGACTCTGCCTCTGCCTCTATTCTATTCCTTAGTTCACTGTGTTCATTAGATTCCACATATAAGTGAGATCATATGATATTTGTCTTTTTCTGCTGGCTTATTTCACTTAGTATAATAATCTCCAGGTCCATCTATGCCATCATAAAAGGTAAGACTTTCTTATTTTTCACAGCCCAGCTATCCCATATTTAGGAATATATCCTAAGAATACCAAATCACTGATTCAAAAGAAGATATGCACCCCCATGTTTATTGCAGCATTGTTTACAATAGCCAAGATCTGGAAACAGCCCAAGTGTCCATCAGTGGACAAGTGGTATATATACACAATGGAATACTACACATCAGTGAAAAGCCTATTCTTGAGACCATGTCACAACCCTTAGCAGACACCATCCTGCCCATTCTCCACACTCAGAAATGGACCTGTCTTACAAAGAACTGAAACTCTCAGGACAGCAGCAGCTCTGGTGCTTTCTGAAGCACAGGGAAAAAAAATTTGAAAGAAGTAACAACTTTTTGCATTCCTTGGCTAATCCCTACATGAGCATCCTAAGTAGTTATAGTAATCATAATTATAAGGAATGTTTGAATAGCTCTTTCTCATTTACAGATCACATATACAGGCACTATTTTATTTAATGGTTGCATATACCACTTGTCATGTTTTTCTGTTCTGTGCATTCTCCCTGGAGCTCTGTAAAACTGTAGCCTATCTGTACTAAAGTACAACACAGGAGAGCCTACAAATACATGAAACTATAAGACTGTCAAGGTAAATATTGCTTTTAATGTATTATTTATTGTTTCAGCAATAAATAGATTTTGTGCTAGGAACAGTGATGGGAAATATGTGACTTACCCCTTCTTCTCATGGAAGCTATAGTCTTGCTAAAAAAATCCCTAACAATTCAAATAATAATAATAAACAATCACTAATAAATAATATTGCTAAAGGAGATGTTGTAAAACTACCAAAAAAGTATTCTCAGATAAAATAAAACTGTATCTGAGCTCTAAAGGTGATCAGAAGTTAGTTAGACAGAAAGGAGAGGATAGTATATTCTGACCAGACTAAACACACAACAGCCCTGTGGCACAACTGATCATCACAATATTAAGAAATTGATAAAGGGTCACAATAATTGAAATAAGGTGAGGCAGAGAGGCAAAGGCAATGTAAAGCCAGTATCCACAGCCACTATCACAGCTGCCTGGCCCATGCAGGTTCGCATTGGATTCGGACAGTCGGTAAAGAAACAACAGAGCCAAAAACTGGTGGGCCATCATCTTTAATCCTAGCTTGCACCCGTGGGCAAGTAAAAACACATACTAGGCTCCAAAACCCACTCATTCAGTGCTCACAAAGCTACTGACTTTATCCGAGTTTCCTAGAATCAAAGGTTTCTAGCTCACCAGACTTATTCACCTCTGTTCCCCATCTCCTTCCTTCTCCCTGCACAAACTGGCTTCTCACTCAATACTCTGCCATCTTGGCTGCTTCTTCTGGCCTCCTCCACGTGGCCTCTCTCTGCTCTGCTCTCTGCTCTCTAATGCTAATCTCAGGAACCGAGAGCTTGGTATCTATTTTTCTTTATCTGACTTATTTCACTTAGCATGATGCCTCCAAGTTTCATCCATACTATTGAAAATAGTAGGATTACCTCCTTTCTAGTGGTTGAAAAAATATATATATATATAATCATCTCAATACATTTTCTTTATCCATTTATCCATAGACAGCAACTTAGGTTTTATCCATATTGTCTTGGCTATTGTGAAAAATGCTGTAATGAACATAGGAGTGCAGATATCTCTTTGAGATCCTGATTTTATTTCCTTTGGATGTATATCCAGCAGTGGGGTTGAGAACTTCCGAACTGTTTTCCACAATGGCTGCACCAATTTACATTCCCATTCACAGTGCACAAGGGCTTTCTTTTCTCCTTACCTCACCACCACTTGTTACCACTTGTCTTTGTGATAATAGCCATTCTAACAGGTGTGAAGTGATACTATGATTTTGATTTGCATTTCTCTGATTATTACTATATCAAAAACAATTTAATGAGCCTATTGGCCATTTGTATGTCTTCTTGAAAAAAGGTCCTTTGCACATTTTAAAGTTGAATATTTGTTTTATTGCTAGTGAGTTGAGATAGTTCCTTATATAAATATTTTGGGTGTTAATTCCTTGCAATATGTGCTGTGGCTTATAAATATGTTCTTTCATTCTGTAGGTTGCCTTTTCATTTTGATTATGGGTTTTTTTTATTGTGCAGAAGATTTTTAGTCTGATAGAATCCCACATGTTTGTTTTTGATCTTGTTACTTGTGTTTTAGGAGTTGCATTAGAAAAATCAGAGCCAAGTAACATGTCAAAAAGCTTTTCTCCTATGTTTCTTTCTAGGAGTTTTAAGGTTTTAGGTCTTACATTTAAGTCTTTAATTAACTTTGAGTTAATTTTAATGAATAGTTTAAAGATAGTATAATTTAATTTTTTTACATGTGAATATCCAATTTTCCTGCCACCATTCATTGAAGAGACTGCCTTCTCTACATTGAGTAATCTTGGTTCCCTTTTCAAATATTAGTTGACCATGTATGCATGAATGTATTTTTGGGTCCTCACCTGTGTCTCATTGGTCTATGCATCTGTTTTTATGCTAATATCATACTGTTTTGATTAGTTGGCTTTGGTGGCATATAATCTCTCATAGTATTCTAGTATGATCCTTTGTATATTTGTGATGTTTGTGGTAATTTCTCCTTTATTATTTCGGATTTTGTTTATATGAGTCCTCTCTCTTTTTTTCTTAGTGAATCTAGCCAGGGGTTTGCCAATTTTATTGAGGTTTTCAAAGAACCAGCTCTTTGCTGTGTTAATTTTTCTATAGATTTTTTGTTCTTTATTTTATTTAGTTCTCTAATTTTTACTATTTTCTTTTTTTATGCTGATTTTGAGTTGCCTTAGTTCTTCTTATTTTAGCTTCTTAAGATGTGATGTTAGGTTGTTTACTTGGGATCTCTCTTGTTTTTTAATATAAGCCTATAATGATTAAAACTTCCCTTTTATTACTGCTTTCAAGTACATCTCAGATATTTTGATATGTTTTGTTGTCATTTAAATTTTCTGTATATGTCTTCCCCCCCACCCTGAAGTGAGAAGCAGGGAAACAGACACAGACGCCCACATGCAACCAAGATCCACCTGGCATGTCCACCAGGGGGCGATTCTCTGCCTATCTGGAGCATTGCTCCATTGCAACTGGAGCCATTCTAGTGCCTGAGGTGGAGGCCGCAGAGCCATCCTCAGTGCCCTCGCCAACTTTGCTCCTATGGAGCCTTGGCTGCAGGAGGGGAAGAGAGAGACAGAAAGGAAGGAGAAGAGGAAGGGTGGAGAAGCAGATGGGTGTTTCTCCTGGGTGTCCTGGTCTGGAATTGAAGCCAGGACTTCACATGCTGAGCTGATGCTCTACTGCTGAGCCAGCCAGCCAGGACCTGTCTTTTGATCTCTACTTTTATTTCTCTTTGACCCAGGCATTTTGTAGAAGTATGTTGTTTAATTTCTACATTTTTATCAGTTTCTTTATTTCCCTTTTGCAGTTGAATTCTAATTTGAAAACTTTATGGTCAGAAAATAGGCTTGGTATAATTTTAATCTTCCTGAATTTGTTGATGTTAGTTTTGTGGCCCCACATTTGATCTATCCTTGAGAATTTTTCATGCACACTGAAGAAGAATGTTTAATCTGATGTTCTGGGATGAAATGTCTTGTAAATATATCTTATGTCCATTTGGTCCAATGTGTTATTTAAAGCCAATATTTTTTTAAATTGATTTTTCTGTTTGGATGATCTCTCTAAAGCCATCAATGGTGTGTTAAAATCTCCAGGTATGATTGTTTTTGTCTGTTTCTATTTTTAGATCAGTTAGTAGATGTCTTATATATTTTGGTGCTCCCTGGTTCAGTGCATAGATATTAAGAAGTGTATGTCTTCTTGATACAATGTCCCCTTTATCATTATGAAATGTCCATCTTTGTCTCTGATAACCTTTGTTGTCTTGACATCATTGTTGTCAGATATGAGTATGGCTTTATCTGCTTTTCTTTTGATATTATTTGCTTGGAGAATTGTTCCCCAACCTTTCCCTTTGAGTCTACTTTTGTCCTTGCAGCTTAGATGTGTCTCTTAAGGCAGCATATGGTTGGGTTTTACTTTTAGATCCAATCTGCTACTCTGTGCCTTTCTATTGGTGAGTTCAGTCCTTTTACATTTAGGATAATTATCGACACTTGAGGATTTCCTATAGCCATTTTATGCTTTGTTTTCTGGTAGTTCTGTGTCTTGTTTGGTTCTTCTCTTTTGTGTTTCTGTCCGTTGTTTTTGCCTTGTGGTAGTCCATACTTCTCTCTCCTATTTCTTCTTTTCTTAAGCTATGTTTTTCATTAGTGGCTTTTGGTGGGTGGTTACCATTAGGTTATTAAGAGAAAAAATTGCCATATGTACAGGAGTCCTTTGTCTTATGAGTGCTTATGTACTCCATCCTCTTTTGCTACTGTAGATTTTCATCTTCTCCCCTTTTATGTTATTGTTATCAGAGATTGTCCTTGTTTCTATTGTGACCTTGTTGGAGCATTTACTTGTAGTTTTGTTTTGTTCTTTGTATCTGATCAGATAACACCCTTAAGTATTTCCTACAGTGGAGGTTTTCTGGTAATAAATATCTTCAGCTTCTGTATGTCTGCAAACGTTTTTACTTTGCCTTCATATTTGAAGAATAACTTTGATGGATATAGTATTTTTGATTGGTAGTTCCTCTCTTTCAGTACTTTGAATGTTTGGGTCCATTCTCTTCTGGCTTCTAGAATTTCTGCTGAGAAGTCTGATGATAACTTAATGGGCTTTTCTTTATACATTATGTTCTTTTTCCTATATGTGTTGAAGATTCTTTCTCTTTCATTAATTTTTGACAATTTTATTATGGTGTGTATTGGAGTAGGTCTGTTTTGTTTAGGTAACTCAGAGTTCTGTTAGCTTCTTGAATTCAAGGTTCTAACTTTTTCCATAAGCTTGGGAAATTCTCATTGGTTATTTGTTTAAACAGGCTCTCCATTCCCTTCTCATTCTCTTCTTCTTCTGATATACCCATTATTCTTATATTGCTCTTTCTGATAGAATCAGACAAATTTTGTAGAGGTCTTTCTTTTGTCAAATTATTTCATATATTTATATTTTCATTCTGAGAATGTAAGTTTTGTGAAGATGATGAATGTATTTGTTTTTGTAACCAGAAAGAGATTCAACTATGTAAAGTAATAGAGAGAATTGTGTCATGTAGCAACAGTTCAGCCTTAAATGATTAATTTATGGGCAATTTTGTATAACTACTACTTAATCTTACATGCCCACTGAAATATTTGGAAGATAATTTTAAACATCATAACATTTTGCTCACAACTATTTTATTATGGAAATCTACAATATAATGACTTTTTAGAAGCATAACAGCAATCTTATTACCACACTTAAAATTAGATACATAATTCCTTAACACAGTGTTCAATTTTTCTGTCTCACAAAATTTTTCATAACAGTTATTTTGTTTACATATGAGTTAAAACAAAGCATAGCATTTGGTTGATATGTTCCTTCTATTTTTTTAAAAAAATATTACCTGAAAGGCAGGGAAGCAGAGAGACAGAGTCCTGCATGCGCCCTGACTGGGAACCACCCAGCAAGCCCACCAGGGGGAAAGTTCTGCTCATCTGGGGCTGCTGCTCCATTGCTTGGCAACCAAGCCACTTTAGCACCTGAGGTGAAGCCATGGAGCCATCCTCAGTGCCTGGGGCCAATTGGCTTCAACCATTCGAGCTATGGCTGTAGAATGGAAAGAAAGAGAGAGAGAGAGAGAGAGAGAGAGAGAGAGAGAGAAGTATGAGGGGGAAGGGTGGTGAAGCAGATGGTTGCTTCTCCTGTGTGCCCTGACCAGGACTCAAACCTGTGACTTTTACATGCCAGGCTGATGCTCTACTGCTAAGTGAACCAACAGGGCCTCCTCCATTTTAAAAATATATAGTTTCTCAGTTGTTTATTTTTCTTTGCAAACTATTTGATGAAGAAATAGTTGTTTGCCTAGTATAACTTCTATTGTTGTGGATTTTGTTGGTTGCATACCTGTGATGTCATTTACTGTGAGATTTGTGCCCTGAGTTCTAGAAAATAACACTAACACCAATTATTAGTATCTTTTGACTACTCACTAGTTAACAAGCTGTGAGTGAAGTGTTAGATCTGTAAGAAAAAATTTAATCCTTCCAAAATACCTAGTTTGCATTGGTAAGTACAAACCTGTTATATTTTATGTAATTTTTATGTTATGTGACTTTTAGGTGGTATGATAATAAATATTAATAAAGACATACTTTATGCACACTATCTGAAATAATTCAAATAACTCAAAAAATTTTAAGAATCACAAAATTTAAAGTTATGAGGACTGATTTCCAACTTTATAGTAATGTTATGTATTGATATTACTTTTAAAATTTCTAGCTGATAAAAAGAAATGACTATTCTCATTTTTTAGAGTTAATTTTGCTACTCTAAAATTATATGAACACTTTATAAATGAATCTCTTTAATAAAATGTAGCAATCAATAAACTTGCTTTTCTCAGTACTTCATAGAGAAAGAGCTTGAAAAGGAAAACATTTAAATATTTCTTGGACACAGTCATAATAAAATTCAATATAACCTTTATATTACAGTAAGATTCAGAGACATAACTCCCCCCCCACATGAATGCACATACACACTCACACATACACACTACCTCTAATATGTGGAGTCCTTACTGTATGAGTGATTGAAATTTAAAACTCTTCTCAGAACATTTGCACATTTTAATATGACTTATATATTTTGTCCTTACTATTATTTTTCTTTTATACATTTGGGATCATAATTGCTGATTGTTTTTAATGCATTTTATTTTACAGTAATTTTATGTTCACAGCAAAATTGGGTAGAAAGTACAAAAATTTCCTGTGTACACCCTGTCCTTACATGCATAGTCTCCTCCATTATTAACATTTCCTACCAGAGTGGTCCATTTGTTACAACTGATGAACTTACATTGACACATTATTATCACCCAGAGTCTGTAATTTATATTGGGGTTCACTCTTGGTGTTGTATAGTAGATGGGTTTGGGCAAATGTATAATAACCTGTGACTGCAATTAGAGTATCACGCAGACTTGGCTCTCGTTTGGGTTCCCTGCATGTATATTCTAATTCCTTGCCTGCATTTACAATTCTTCTCTCAGTTCTGTCTCAGGTAGTATTTTCTATTTTCTCCTTGAATCTTTTCCACCTTCTTCAAAAAAGCATATATACATACAAATCTGTTGAATATAACATACCTTGACTAAAAGTTTATGAGCCATAAAGAAGGGACATACATATCTTTTTTAAAATTTTTAATTTCTTGTGTTTACATAGATTCTAGTGTCCCCCCAAATGCATCTCCCCTACCCCATGTTCCCCACGACATTCCCCTTACCCCCCTCCCCACCATGCCCTCCTCCCTCCAGGATTTGCTTTTCTGCTCTCATCCCATCCTATCATCCCTTTCCTTCTGTCCACTTTCCCTCTGGACCTATTCTGTTCATCCCGCCTCTGTCTCTATTCTGTTCCTCAGTTCATATTTTTCATTGGATTCCTCAAATGAGCGAGGTCATATATATTTTATCAGAGAGTAAAAACCTAAAGTCATATATTATAGTTTTTGTTCTAGGAGTTGTCTTAGCAACCCTTCTGCCAATAACCTGTCACTGACCACTATACCCTATCTATTCTCTCAGCCTAACCCACTCTCAGCCTCTCTCATTCTAGGGAGAAAAATATCTGCCTGTTAAAGTATGAGAAGAAATTCTTATATTGCTGCATGTTTCAATCTCCTAAATTAGTAAAAGGTTTAAAAAACAAAAGTTCTTTTCATATGATATGATCCATCTTTTCATATAATATGATCCATTGATTTTAATAAATTAATTATGCATGTAACTAGCATTTTTCTTTTTTAAATGTTTTTTTAATTACAATTGACATTTAATATTATTTTATATTAGTTTCAGGTATTTCATAGTGTCTACACATAAGATATGGGCAAAATATATGGACTGCTTCATGAATTGCTTCCTTGCACAGGGGGCATTCTAGTCTTCTCTGTATCATTCTAATTTTAGTATGCGTGCTGCAGAATGAGCACTAACAACATTTCCTTATGTATTTGCATAGTGTCTGTAAGGCACTGCCTATATATCAAGATTATTCAGCCTGACCAGGTGGTGGAGCATTGGACAGGGACGTGGAGGATTCAGGTTTGAAACCCCGAGGTCATCAGCTTCAGTCCAAGGTCACTGGCTTGAGCAAAGGATCACTTGGTCTGCTATAGCCCCCCGATAAAGGCACCTATGAGAAAGCAATCAGTGAACAACTAAGGTGCCACAACGAAGAATTGATGCTTCTCATCTCTCTCCTTTCCTGTCTGTCTGTCCCTATCTGTCCCTCTCTCTGTCTCTCTGTCACAAAAAAAGAAATAATTATTCAAATTCTGTCAATACCTCTATGAAGTGAATACTACCATTCCCACACTATAAATGAGAAAAATAAGGCACAGAAATGTTAGATGCTGCAATTAGAGTATCATACAGACTTGTTGTCCCTGTCCAAGCCTTCTGCCTCCGTGAGCTTAAAATGTAACTGGGAAGAAAGACAAATATAAGCATACTAATGGGGACAGCATAGTGCAAAGTGTGAGGGGTGACCTCGTACATTTTGCAGCTGTTCCATGATGTCACTCTAAATTCAGTGAATGGACTCAGTAGTCACAGAGTGGAAAGACTGAGGCAACATGGTGAAAATAATCACAAGAGGCACAATGACTCCAGGTCAGGTCACTCACACTCTCAAGAGACAAGTGTCAGAGATGCCCCTCTGTTTTAAATTTATTTAGATTTTATTTATTCACTTTTAGAGAGAGAGAAGAGAGAGAAGAGGGGAGGAGCAGGAAGAATCAACTCCCTTATGTGCCTTGACCAGGCTAGCGCGGGGTTTTGAACCAGCGAACTCAGCATTTCCAGGTCAATGCTTTATCCACTGCGCCACCACAGGTCAGGTGAGAATCCCCTCTGTTGATCCCTGTGCTCTGCCAGGGTTTCCACTGGGAGACGGTGAACCGAGAGGAGGACCCAGCACCCACAGCTGCTGCTCCATTGTCTCAACAGTGCTGTCCCCCTGTGATTTCTCTCTTACAGGGTCACCCTTTCCTCAGCCAGGAATAGAGAGGGCAGGGTCCGGGGAAGGTGGACTGTTCTGCTGCTCGACAAGGCACCCAGGGACACAGAGGTTCACGGAGCCTGACCTGGACTCATCTGCCTGGACATACTGCAGTCACATTCACTCCACTGTCCCTGACCTGCCATGGTGACACAGGAAAATCTCCGTGGTTCTCTAGCAGGACTTCTTCTAGGATATGAAGCAGCTACACCTGCATTCTATGACCCGAAATAGGTCTGTGGTTTCCACTCCTGTCTAACCCTAAGTAAGGACAGAGCATTTGGTTCTTCTCAGGTACCCAGGTTATTGTCTTATTCTAATGCCCTCCTAATTAACTTTCATATCTTCTCCAGCCTAAAGAATTTTTATTTTTTCAAAGGCAAAGAGAAGAAAGAAAAGCTTTTACAATCATCATTAATTTTTTTTACAAATTTAAGGTTTTGAAAATTTTTTTTTTACTTTTTGATACTAAAATTTTGATTTTTGGTACTTTTGAAATTCGAAGTTCTTTTCCCCTAATTCCTCTGTCATATCGTCTAAAAGCTACATGACAATAAGTATGGACTTCCTTCTTGCTTTTTGTATTTCTGCTGTATCTCATCTTCATGAAGGGCAGAGGGCACATATTACCTCCATTGAAGCCTGAATTGGGGGTGAGTGACAGTAGCCAAGGGTGGGAACCAGATGAAGAGAGAAATCTTAACCTCAGCTAGGATATCTAAATATTATCAGGCTCTATTTGGTTGCTTCTGTGTTACTGGCATGAAATCTGATCTGGAAAATAAAATCAAAGGGCTGGGAAGCATACTGAATAACATAACTGCTATTCTTAGTTATGGTCCTAGTCAGCCCTGAGATGAAACAGAGGAAAACATTCATAAAAGTCCTCATAAAGGGGATTTATTGCTTCCACGGAGACATCAGAGCAGGGCAACAAGGAATTATGTAGCTGGATGGAGTATCCCAGGGATCCCCATATAGCTAATGGCTGAGAAAAGAAAAAAGAATATCAGGAGGTGAGGAGGAGAATTCCAAGGTGTCTGTGAGCTCTGAGCAGATACAGCAACTGGAGTCCCAGAAAGGAGAGAGAGGAGGGGCATTGAAGAAGGGATAAGATGAACTTGGCCAGAGAATAGCGCTGGGTCACCCAGCACATCCGCTCTTCCGCTCTCAGAGGTTGGCCGTGCACCTGCAACACCAGCACAGACGTGAGATTCCTGGGTCTTAGGGCCTCCTGTGCCAGATCTTCCTGCTTTTTCCCAATTCTACAACTTTTCAACCACAACTGTGTCCAGGACCTCTTCCCACTTTCCTTCCTCCTGTGCTGTGTCTCCAGGTCCCAGCTCTAACACGTCTGAGTCCTCACCTTTCCTTCCGGAGTGTGACTCACAGGGGCCCTTGCTGTCTGGAGGCACCACCGGAGCGCAGGCCCTGGATAATGAAGACGGTGCCCACCACGATGCCCACGAGGCCCACGGCCAGCCCCAGGGCGCAGACCACCGTCTCTGTCAGCTCTGACATCGGGGCTGGAACATCAGGCTCTGTGAACGGGAGGGTGAGGAGTCAGAACACAGAGCGCTCCTGTGCACGGACAGGGGGTGCGGAGGGAGGGGCCGTTCTGCAAAGCCGTGGGGCACAGGGTTAGGGGGCGTGTGCAGTCTGTCATAGAAACCTTGACGTGTTAGTGCTAGGGCCGGGGGAGTTAGGGGTCATCGGCAGGATGTGTGACGTGACAGAGAACAGGAGGCAGCAGGGGGTGTGACACTCACACTCACCCCAGTGCCGGAGGAGCGGCCCGTCCAGGCCCCAGTGCTCCACCCTGCAGTCATAAACCTCGTCCTCAGAAGGGAGGAAGGTCAGGTAGCTGATCTTGAGGAAGGAATCATCATTTTTGGCGAGGAAGTTGGTTTCAGAAACACCCTTTGTGACTGACTGCCCATTGCTCAGCCATGTGATGTTGACCACAGGGGGGAAGATGTTGTCCACGGCACAGATGAGGGTGTTGGGCTGACCCAGCGTCACAGGAGACTTGGGGAACACAGTCACCTCAGGAACCTCTGTGGTGAGGACACAGCACTGGATTAGATTTGTGTCCTCATTCCATCAGGAGGAGCCCTCCCACCAACATCCCCATCGGACAGTGAGGGAGCTCCTGGTCCCCTCTGCTGTGAGCCGGGGTACCTGCCCCACACGTCACCCCGTGTCCTTCTCCCTGAGGGTTGATAGTTAAAGTAGGGGGTCTGTGGGACCCCTCTTTGAAAGATATGAAGGCTATGCTATGGGTATAAGGATCCTTGAATCACATAATTTTTGAGATGGGAGTGGATGAGGGTTCAATAATTACTGTGAGAAGATCTGAGGACTCCTTTGAAAGGAGAGAGCTTTACAGAGTAGTGAGGGGATCTGTCTGAGGGAAGGAGATAGTGAGGCCTGTATGAAGGGAGGTTCACTAAAGAGACAGGACGGTGGGCACGTACCATTGGTAGCAGCAGTAGAGTTATAGAGTGTACTCATGATGCCCAAGTTGTGTTTTGATATAGCAATGTTTCTTAGCGCACCCTGTGGGTCAAAACCTCCAAATTCACTGAACACAGGCAGCCACCAGACCGTCTCCTTCTTCTCCAAATCCACGTAGAACAACTCATCCCCATCAAACTCTTCAATGAACTGGCCAGAGTCACCATAGGACTGGAAGAATTCTGCACCATAGGCAGCAACATGGTCAGCTGATGAGTGAGGGTGGAGAACAGGAGAGAAAAGGATCTTATTAACAAAGTGACAGAAGAAACTGACTTCTAG